>NW_009701916.1:0-1725 GCF_000703405.1 Apaloderma vittatum
CTCTTGTTCAATGGCAGGAGTCCGAGGAGGAGCAGGGCAGCCCCGGGCTCGGCAGCAGAGGGGAACCGGGCGCAGGAGCCGGATTCGGGAACTCAGGATCGGGATCGAAGGCGGAAGAAGGGACGGAGTCCTCCTCGGACGCCGGTCGTTGAACGAGCGAAAGAGGCCTAAATTCTCGAGATCCCTCGGTTTTATGGTGAAGTTTAGGTATGTGGGATACTCTTGTAACTGTAAATGTCAGGCGTTATCGCTTCCAGTAACAGACAATGTCTGCAAAAACAAGCCGCTCCCTTCACAAAGCGCAGCCTCTTAGAAGAGACAGACCCGAGTAGTGAAAATGACTGAAGGGAATTGGTTCGGCTGAGCTCAAACCAGGACAGCTGATGAAAAGTAGAGTTTAATAAGCTTACTGCTTTAACTAGATGCATTGCTGTATTTTTGTAATACCTTGAAATAAGCAGTAAACTAAGCCTCATCTTCTGTTGGCGTTTCTGTCCGTTCCGTTGACCGTGTCAACGGGCAAAACGAAACAGCCTGTAATCATTACAGATTCGGGAGGGAAACAAATGGAAGCTGTAAAAACACCAATAGGAATGAAAATAGGAAACCTCCCAAAACGACTGTGTTCGGTCAAGATTGTCCCTGTTTTGTGAAAACACAATAGGAATAGATGTTTTGAACGGACTGACTTTGAGTGTCCCGGATGGTCAGTGCCACTTGGGAGTGAACGACTTTATTAGGAGAAATAAAAATGTCTCCTTCCCACTGCAACCAAATCAGTGACAGTGAGACAATATAGGATGCGAGGAAGGGAGGGAGGGTATCTCACAGACAGATAAATGTTTCTTGAATGCAGGAATTGTAAAGTGAAATACCACAGCTTGGAATAATCCGGTCTGGCCTGTCAGAAAGCGGGACGGTTCATGGAGAGTCATGGTGTATTTTAGGGAATTAAATAAGCAAATCCAGCTCTTCGGGTGGCCTTACCACATACGGTTACTCGAATGGGAACGGTTCAGAAGCATTCTGGAACTTGGCCCGCTGTAATTGATTTAGCTGATGTGGTTTTGCCTAGTCTGATTGCAGAATAATATTGGGATCAGTTTGCTTTTACCTGGCAGGTAAAACAGTAGACTCTTAGCAGATGGCCTCAGGGATGGCTGCGTAGTCTGACCATTTGTCACAGGACAGGTGCTCAAGGCTCGGATGAGATAAAACCGCCTCCTCGCGTGCTCATAATTGGTTACGGAGGTGACATCCCGATTCAGGGGAGCAACGAGGAGGAAGCGCAACTGGTACTTGAATCGGGTATAGAACTCGTGGAACCGAAAGGCTGGGAAATTAATCGTCCTAAAATTCCAGGGCTGTCCCGAGCGGTGATATTATTAGGAATTTGATGGTGTTGTGAGCATCGAGAAACACTATGTCCCCGCAGCTAAGTGTTATTTGCGTGAGTAACTCCATGGTCTAGAGTTTTGTTTAGCAGTTCCTGTGCAACTAAATTTCTCTCTTTAAAACTAAGGGTCCACGTGGGAAGGGACCCTATCGTCCTTTAGGATTCGACCACTTTTAGGATTGTTCTAGATATGGAGGAAGGCGGTAAGAGAAGAGATGGTGTAAAGGTTGTGACCCATCTATAGGTCCGAGGACCGAATGAAATGCAGAGTTCCGAACAGTAGGCCTTGAACTAAAAATGCCTTCTAGATGAGCCTCACAACCAAATAA
>NW_009701917.1:0-393 GCF_000703405.1 Apaloderma vittatum
CGGGCGGGGGCTGTGTGCTTCATGCCACAGCTGGGCTGACCCAGGGCCCTGCGGAGCTTGAGGCATCGCTTGGGTCCCTGACCCAGGCCCCAGGGTGCTGCAAGGAGCTGCATCGTGTAATCCCCTTCCAAAACTTGTGCACCTCTCTTACTAACAAGTTTGTGGTTTGTTGTTTTGTTGTTTTTTTTTTTAATTTCCCTCCATACCCTCCTTCAACTCTTTTTGGAAAGCTGCTCTTCAAGCTGTGCAATACCACGAGATCTGCTCCTTCTGGGAACACATTCCTGCCCAGCATTTTCCTGCTGTCTTTCCCAAAGCTGGCATTTTTTGCTGAAGCAAAATTCCCGTTCCTCTCCCAGCCCTTGCTCTGCCAGCAGAAGGGGACAGGCAGGC
>NW_009701917.1:442-15082 GCF_000703405.1 Apaloderma vittatum
GCACAGGGGACAAAAGCAGTTTGAAAAAGGGGACAGCAGATAAAAGGCTTTGCTATGAGGCTTTTTAATATAAACCTGATGCTACTGAGGAAAAGGAAATGATGTTCTTAAGGCAATAAACCTGAAGAACATTGGCTATTATTGATCAAGAGATGAGGAAGGGCACCTCTGCACACAGTTAATATTTCTTATTTTCTTTCTTATCAGAGGCAAAGCAAATAGCATGGTTGTGCTGGCTGCCACAAGCAGCAAATCTTATTTTCTAACTGAGAGTGGGTTTTAGAGGCACAACCGCATCATGCAAAACTTTGCAACCCTTCCCTCATTCATGTAGAATCCTTCTTGCCCCCTTTCAAACAAGGTACAAATAGGTATGGAATGCAGCATTTCCCTCCTTTTTAACTTTACCACGGTGTGCCTCTGCACCCTGTCATGGAGAGGATGCCATTGCCCATGTACCAGGGCATGCCGATAGGCATCGGGGCAATTAGGTCAGGAATAAAGAGGATCCCACACTCTGCAGCTGAGGCACTTCAGATGAAGCACCCGTGGACAGATGCTGTGGGCAGCGCAGGCAGGATGTAACCCCAGGGGGGCTGGGCTCCCCTGGAAGCACTGAGTGCTTCAGCCATTGCCCTGTGTTGTCCTGGCACAGCCTGGCCAGGTCTGCACCTCGGACCCTTCCACAGGCACCCCCAATCCCAGCAATCCCATCAGGCACAGCAAACGGCATCGACACTCTCATCTCATAAAGCAAAACACTCAGAAACACCACTTTAGACATTAATGGCAATAGCATGATTTTCTGGTCAGAAATCATGTTAACTTGAAATGCTTCAACCTGCAGCCCCTGGCAATTAGAGAGAGCAAGCTGGGTGAACACATGGGCTATTTTTCCTACAGCAATGTTGAAAGAGTTTTCATGTTGATGACTTCAATCTTGTCATTTAGAAGGACACACTTGCTGCTAATATCCTTCCAAAAGTTAAAAAAGGATGAGGAAACAGACATTTCTGACAGGACAAAATTCACACGTTGCTCAGTAAGCTGTGGCATTGGGCAGCTTTGGCTGTACTCTGCAATATTTGGCACAGCCTCAGATTTGTTTATATTGTTGGATTTTTACAATGCTGTGTTGCAAAGGTGTGCCAGCAGTAATAAAGCCAAGAGCAAACTGGTTTTGGCCAGAAAATAAGATCAGCAATGGGAATATATATATATGTATGCTTTTCACCCAGCAGTAACTGTGAGGCTTAGGATAACACAAACCAGCCAGGAAAGAGAAGAATGGAGACAACAAAGTGGAAAAAAACACCCTTGCCGTGATTCGAAGAGGCTGGTTCTGTGCCAGTTTCACTCTGACTCCGGGACGTGGCAGCGAGTCGAAGCGTTGAAGCCCACCCGGCACCCGCCATGGAGGCGTGCGGGCGCGCGTGGCCAGCGGGAGCCCCGTTGTTCCCGGTGCTGCCCAAGGCAGGGACACGGTGCTAATTGTGTCGGTGCTATTGCACAACGGCCGTTGCCTTGACACTGTGTCACGTAAAGATTTTGAACTGCCTCTTTATTAGTCATCCTCTATTCATTTTAATTGTGCCTGATAAGCAGGGCCATTTCACCTTTATGTTCTAGTGAACGTGCTTATCTTGCATATTTATGTCACCCAGGAGACTTTCAATCTTCTCTTGTAGGTCGGGAGGTGCAGAGGAATGAATCGGCATCGCCATCACAGCCTGACGGTGTTCTGGCGCCTTTGCTTGCTATGTTTCCAGAGCCCGGCTCTCCCAGCATGGAGAACTCTGCAGCTCTTTGATCCTGGTGCTGGACACATTCAGGCAGAGGCTTAGGTCATTGCATGGGAACCAGTGAGAAGGGACAGGCCAACAGAAACACATACTTAATTTTTTTTTTTCAGGATCAAGTGCTGTAAGTGTGTGCTTAACAACTACAGGACTCACTTTGATCTTCTCCGAGGACAAAATTTTCTGTGGATTAAATTCTTGCCTCTGAATTATGGTACTGGCTATTTAACAAAATCAAAGTTGAAAGATGAATAAATAATTATTGGATTTAATGTAAAGAATATAGCTGAAGTTTCTGGAATATTTTAGTCACATTTACTTGCAACATAAAAATATACTGCCCAAGAATTTGCCTATGTGAAACTCTGCCCCTGCAGTTCCTTTACCTATCCTTATGTTTGCCAATCCTAACGCTTCATTGACAACTCCTGGAAATAGCAATGCTTTTCCTTTCTTTGGTATTACACCCTTCTCCTCATCCCAAACACCCCCTACGCTTGTGGTGGGCAGAAGGAAGTGCATTTTGGTGAGGTGCAAGCAGTCGGGCTTCACAGCGGCTTCTCCAGCACCCTGGAGTGCTTCTGGCACTTCTGCTGCTCTGCCAGGGCTGTCATCTCTGCTTCAAGCAACACCCTAAATTCTTCTCTTTCCTGGCTGCTTTGCATTATTCCAAGCCTACAGCAACACCCTCTGGAGATGCATCTGTTCTCTGGGCTTATATAGTTTCACCTTCATTTTCGCCCCTTTTAAAAAAGACTCGAAAACGAAATTCAGGTTTCCACCACAATCACGGGAGAAGATGGGTAAAATCCCATTCTCATTGAAGGTCAGAAAAAGGAACGGAAACTTCATTAAAGGCAGAGCAAAAACCACATTTACTCCAGCGTGAACAGGATTTCCCCCTCAGCACAAAGTCTTGCATCCCTGTGATGCTGGAATCAGCTCCTTGCTGTCCTGCCCAGCATCTTCGAGTGCCACTTTGAATCTTTATGCAACTGCTTAAAAGGATTAGGAGTATAAATGAGTTAATCACCATTTAGGACAAAATTCCATCTAAGCTTTTGAGAACCAACTGGAATATTTTCACTTACATCACCCAGCACCTTATTTTGTAGAAAATGGTTTAAGATGGTTCTTACAGAGGCAAGATTGATATTCAAATGTTGTGTGTACCTAAGGCCCCATATTTCCTTGTGCTGGAGTGATAGCATGGGCAGATAAATTGATTTATTTCAAAAGCTGAGAGGTGCTCAAGTCAGAGATCTGGGCAGGAAAAAAATAAAAAAGAATACTTATAATGTGGCTGATCACACTTTCAACAAGTGTTATTATTTCAATAAAGGAAAAAGTATTCTCTCTTAACTGCAGTAAAGTAATCTGTAATAAGTACTCTTATGATCTGCTATTCTGCCTAACTCAAAGAAATGGGGGGGAAAAGTTTTGCACAATCAAGAACATGGCTACCTTCTTCTGCCCATATCCTTCCATGAGAGCATACACTGACTTTAAAGCTCTTTTTAAAGCTTGATCCCATAGGATAATGTACCTATGAATTAATTTTCTTTGATGCTGGGTTCATATCCCCTGGAGACTGTGCTGAAGACAAATGCAGGCTGCTGCATTTAAATACGGGTTAAGTGGGCACAGGCAATAATCACCTCTGATTAGTATAAGCAGCTACTGAGGGCCTCATGAACAGGCACATAAAATAGAAACTTAATAATTACGTTAAAGGCCCAAATCTCCCTGAATTCAGCAGTCAGAGGACAAACGGGCAGAGGGAGCACCAGGCAATAGCAACAGAGGAAGAACAAGCAGGTCAGTGCAGAATAACTGTCCATCATCTGCAGGTGAATCCTTCCTAATAATGCACAGTTTTGACTAATTAGCACATTAAATCCACGTTGATAAACAAGGATATTTCCTACTAATACTTCTGCTGACACTAAGCTTTATTCACACAAGGCAGTAACACTTTAAAGCTTCTCTCTGGTACTTGCCTGTTCTTACTTACTAGACCCCACACACAGCAGTTGGGAATTCAGCAGGTCAACCATTCCTTGCACTGAGAAGTTTCCACTTCTCCTCTCTGTCCTGTCAACAGTGTCGTCTGATGGAGTTTTAGACATCATATGTTAGAGCAGCGTCTGAATCCAAGTCAAGAAGCAAGGTGCTCGTGGCCAAACCCAGCAGAGAGAAAGCTATCCTTGTCGCCTGATCTTCCCGCTATAACCCAGGGTCTGACCACACCCTGGAGTTGCACACGTGGGCGACAAAGGACAAGTGGACACGTGTTGGCAGGGTCTTAGCAGGCTGCGTGGGACGGGAGCTGCTTCCATCCACACCTTCCTGTGGGCCCCCCAGCTGCTGACAGCCACCTCCTCTGCTCTGCCTGGACCAGTCTGCAGCCAGAGGGCTCCCAACTACATCCTAATCTCCTTCCAAAACTGGGTAACTGGGACAGACAGTGACATTAGGATGGCTGTGACCTGCTGGCACCGAGTACCACAGTTCTCGCCGCCCTGCTCATCCCCAGTGCAGCCTCGCTGATGGGGGGACCTCCCTCTGTAAAACCACGTGCAACAGGGTGCTGAGAGAAGCTATTGCCTCATTTGACTTCATAAGGAAAGTGAAATTTTCCTCTCCAAGGCAAAGTGACCACTGTGGTCCCTTCCCAGCTCTGTAACTTGTACAGGAATACATTAAAATCCAGACTATTGAAGACTGTGGAAAGATCCAGTAGAAAGCAGACAGTGTTTGACCATGGTGTTGACAGTCCTGCTGGCACACCCTGATTGGCAGAGACTGAAAAAACAATACATATTTGTGTGTGTATCTGATACCAGGCAAACCCACTCACCACAAAGAGTTGCATGTACTTAACCACCAAGGAAAGACCGGGCATGGTTTGACAGTCAGACAAATTATAAATGTCAGGCGTTGGCTTCTTAAACTTAAGCTGTGCTGGGGGCTCTTTAGAAGAGCAGGACTGTCTCAAGGGACCACTGACAACACAACCCAGACGCTAAAAAGGACTGGAGCCAGGAGCAGAGGCCCCAGGCACAGCTCTCCAAACACCTCCCTTAATGGTCTTTCACGATACACAGGAAAGAAAACAATGTGTGTCCTTGATTCCAAGGGCACCAAAGTCACCAGGGTTCTTGGGTAACTTCCACTGTTTTCCTTCTGCCTTTTTTAAAAACATAGAAACTGTCTAAGTTAATTCACAAACATATAAAACAAGTGGCCTGGTAATCCACAGAGATTTTACCCCAGGAGCAGGACGGACCAAAAGCATCACGTGTTGCTGATGCTGTGCCACTGTGCTCATACCTGAACGAAAGCAAGTTAAATTGCAAGTCTGCAAGACTTTATTACTGTGTTTTGCCACTAAATGATACTGAAATATGTGAAAAAATATTCAGAACTGTGTGGGATGTTACTGCACTCTCTACTCACAGAAACTCACATGGTTGTTCTGGGCACAGGGGAGTTGCTGAACACCATCAATGAATTGACTATGATGCTAGAAAGGAGTATTATGAGACAGATTTTTTGTCTACAAGACATGTTGGAAAACGTCAGTCCTAATAAGCGGACCCTCTGACCCTGAGACCCTCTGTCACACCCGATTGTCTTAGCAACAGATCCTGTTGGTTCTCTCCACACCAAGATATCCTCTGGCCAGCACATTTCTGGGCAGCCAGATGAGCCCTAGGAGGTTTTTGGTTCGGTTGTGTTTTGGTTTTGCTTTTTCTGTTTTTCAGATAAATGGTTCCTAGTTTTGCACTGACTTCAGTCAAATTGCAGTGTTTCTCCTGGATGTCATCCACCTGTGTACGCAATTTTGCATTCAGCAGAGTATACAAACAACATGGTTCTGCAGAGCAGAGCCCAGGGCTTCTCAGAGCACTGCAATCTGTTTAGGAAAATGTTCAAAGAATCAATGAATGGCCTAGGCTGGAAGGGACCTTAGAGATCATCTAATCCAACCGCCTTGTCATAGGCAGGGACGCCTCTCAACTAGATCAGGCTACTCAAGGTCTGGTCCAACCTGGCCTTGAACACCTCCAGGGAGGGGGCAGCCACAACTTCTCTGGACAAGTTTGTCCAGAGTCTTGCCACCCTCTACTGAAGAACTTTTTCCTCAGATCCAATCTAAATCTATTCTCCTTTAACTTAAATCCATTTCCCCTTGTCCTATCAGTGGACACTCTTGTAAAAAGTCCCTCCCCAGCCTTCCTGTAGGTTCCCTTCAGGTATTGGAAGGCAGCGATAAGGTCCCCCTGGAGTCTTCTCTTTTCCAGGCTGAACAGCTCCCCCAGCCTGTCCTCATACCAGAGGTGCTCCAGGCCCTGGATCATCTTTATGGCCCTCTTCTGAACTTGTTCCAACAGATCTATGTCCCTGTTACGGTGGGGACATGAGAACTGCACTAACTACAAATTTCTTTTCATTAAAGTGAAGACTGTCCTGCTTTGGAGCATCATTGCTGGTACAGTGACATCTCCCAGTTTCTCGCCTTGTCCATTTAACGCATCTGCCTGCCCTTAATGCCGATGTTGGTGCTAGTTTACAGAATAACAAGTCATTTCAACTGAAGAAAAACAAGAGAGAGAGACACTCCAAAATCTTTTTCTTTCTTTTTTTTTTTTTTTAAATTGCATTATTTCCTGTAGAGCTTCAGCCCTTTCACTTGCAGAACTTCGGTTGACCTGCATTAGACAGCACTTGCACAAAGTGCTAAAAAAACAGCCCTCACTGTGGGTTTGCTGCCCTGTCATCATCTCCTTCAGTTAATTCAGACACCAGGCAGCAGTACGTACGTAGCACAGATAGTGTCACTAGCGTAGCAAGCGGTGGGTGAATCATAATGAAACTATGAAAAGAAAACCTGTCACAAACTGAAGGAAAAGCTTATTTTTCGGTGGAGTATTTAATCTACAGAAAAGTGCTCAAGTTAAGGATGCTGATGAGAAAATTAACTTGTGCCCTGGTCACTTAATGCAGCTTTTTTATGCCGTTATTTACTAGTTCTGTTGCTATGGGAAATATGAATACTCGCCATGACAACTGCAGCAGAATGTGGCACACAATCCACTTCACACAGATCATCTTCTTAAGGAACGGTTCCCATTCATACATCTTGCAAAATTCTGTGTCCTTGAGAGCAATTCAGCGTGGGGTTTTCAGGCACGGTGATTAATTCTTCTGCATTTTACAGTGGGATATTGCCTGGGGTGTAATGTTATTTGTTACTTGATTCATACATAGCCCTTCCAGTACTACATCTGAAGGTCCTTTGCAAAGGTACTCCTTACAAAAAATACTCTGCTTATTTTACAGATGAGCAATCAGGCAAAAAAAAATAAAATCACCTAAGGCCCCAGAGCACAGCAGTATCAGGACAGATACAGTTTGTGCCCATGGCCCTCGGGCCAGTCTGTTGGGGTAACAGGAGAACAGCTCTCGTTGCAGCAGGGTGGGAAGACCCTATGAAGTCTGCAGCCAAAATCCCTGCCATCGGGACACAGTGGCTGCCGGGAAAACCTTCAGCAAGCTCAGCACATCCCTACCTCAAGCAGGAGCAACACATCGCAGTGCTCTTACTCAGATCCTGGTTCGGGGTGTACCAGGCTCAGGACTGCTCAGGCAGCCTTGGGGACAGAGGGCGCTCCCCGTGCCAGCCAGCACGCCACTGGAAAAGGATTACACGCCCTGTAATATTTTGTTCCAGAAGATGCTTTTGGAAAATGTCCTTCCCCGTTGGCACGAAGGGGTTATGCACGCTGGTGCTGCTCTGAGTTTGTACTTGCTGAAATAAAGCCCATGTTGTCCTGCTTTGGTTTTCCCTGGACAACCTGCAGCCCATGCCACGTGTTGGCAGACAGGCTTACCCCTGCTCCTCGCGTGGGCTGCCAGGGCAGCGCCAGTGAACACCCCAGGTTAGATGGCTGGGCTGCATTTCCTTTACAGTATGAACACACCCTGGCCATTAGTATGGAGTTTTCTGAAGTTATTCCCCTTAAAATTATTTTTGGAGAGTGGGAAAAAGAAACCCAACAAATTGTGACCAAGAGTTATGAGTAATCTGGAGAACGAAGAATGTGCTCAGTGTAAATACGTGGCTGAGAAAACCATTACCAACCCAGACGATAATTATTCCGGCTATTTACCTCTTAACCTCGCCAGACATGTTCAAAAGTGCATAATAAGTGACACCTCCTTTATCACAAGGTTTAGCCTAGAGGGAAACTCTCTCTTTTAGATGCCGACATTACCTATGTTGCTTTTGGCATTGGATCTATTTCTCTACTTTAAAAAACAGCATTGACAACTTTTTTCCACTGTTTAATTTGTGCAGTCACAGTAATTAAATATGAATCTTCAAATATTGCTTGACATATTGCAGATTTATCATCAGTGAAACAGTCTTCTGCAATTTCCATAATTGCTGCTGTTCAGAACAAAATGGTTATGCGCTGAAAGAGTGACAATTTTCTGCTTTTGGTTAAGTTCTCATTTGTTTGCCCTCTTGGCAGTGCTGTACAGCGGTTTCATTTCATAATTAAATTATTTTCCATTCACATATGGAGGCATTAGTTTACTTCCCAAATTTGTTTGTTTTTTTGTTTGCCTTCTACTATGTTTCTGAAGATGTGGAATCCAACACTTACTGCAAAGAGCCAACGTCCCCTTTAACAGCACCTTATGAAACCAGTTCCTGTGCTGCTCCAGCTGAGCAACAGACAAATACAAACCACATAGATACTTCATTTGAATATAGTGGCCTTGATGGCCAGGAGAGAGTTTTGCCTGATTTGTGGCTTTAACCCTTTGTGCTTTTCCAGGTGGTCAATTTTGCAAAGAATTAACAGGGCTTAGTTTGGGTTGAAGGGTTGTTTTTTTTCCCCTCTTCGTGGTGTGCGCTTTTACATCACGATTTCTCACCATCTCTCCGTGTTTTCTTATAAAAGACAATGATTTACATTCCCTGAACAGATTTGTTTTGCATTAGAGATTTGGGGACCCTTAAATCCTGCAGGAGCAGCCTGTGTGATCTCCATGTCTCAGAAGGTTTTGGGGCAAAGTGGCCCCCACCCCGAGTCCCCAAGCAGGCAGGTGATTAAATGCTACCTGTCTGTCAATCGTGCTGTAACTCAGGGTGTTGTTACAGTCTCTGCTTCACTGTTCATACGTTTGTATCTGCTCAGAAACCCTTCTGGCTGTCTTCGCTTCAGTAAATAAGTATGTAGCTTCTTGTGAAGACTGAACAAGCCTCTTGGGAACATTTGAGGTATGAGAAATAGTACAAAAAATTGCAGACAGGTTGAAATACTTAAAAGTAATAAGAAGCCCCAATGAATTTTTTTTTCACTGAAAATCAGGATTCCATTCTAGGGACCAGGTTAACTCCACTCCCTTAGAAAGATGAGAAAGGAATGGGCTGTTCCTGTCACACGTGCCTTTTGTAAATCCTCTGCAAGCACAGCTGTCTGCGCCTCAGCACCCCACATTTCTGGGTGCTCTCAGGTGAGCCCCAGCACAGGTGCTGCAGTTACTCCTCAACACATCTGTTTCCCAGGACATCAGGCATTTTCTGCTATCACTGTCCAAAACACACTGGGGCCAGAGGGCAAGGAAATGATCCTCCCCCCACCTCCACGAGGACGCTGGAGATCTTCCAGCGCATGGCCGATACTCAGCCGTGTGTTTCTATTTCAGGTCTCGGCTGCTGGGGCTGGCGGAGCAGTTGATCGGCTTACCCACTGTCTTGCTAGGATCAGGGCTTGAATGAGGGCAAGCTGGCTGTGACCCAACCCAGATAAGTCTAAGGTTGTGCTGACAGGCTGGGGAAGAGAGGGAGCCTGAAGAACTGTTCTCCGTGAGGATAGTTTGCTCTTTATTGTTCAGATTTTTGGACCCAGGGACCACAACGGACCAGCTCCAGCCCCATCAATTTTAAGAACCAAGTATGGTCTGTCTGGGTTTTTTTGGGCTGCTTTTCTGGATCAGAAGGTAAAGCCCACTCTTTCAAACATAGGTCTTTCCTTATCAGGTCATCTGCAAAGTGGACTTCAAAAGGCTAGGCCACCCTCATAACTCCGTCTGCACCAGGAGTGATGGAGGCTTTCCTTCGACCAGACTGAAGCTGCAGTTTGAGTGCACGGCTTCCCCTGTTCACAAAGGCTGCAGCATTGACAAATTGCACAATAAATGAAAACAAGAGGCAAAAGCATTTGCATCCTGAGTACTGGGTGCTGGAAATGTGGATATCCACAGGACAGACTCTTCATCCTGGGGTTGACTGGCAGAGCTGAGGCATCCAAGATAGTCCTTATTTGTCATCCTTGGAGGAATCATTTTCTCCTTTATGTAGCCTTTCTGCTTCCTGCTGCTACAAAGGGACTTAATGGCTCTGTATGGTGACCTTTCCTCATTCAGACGGCTGTAAGCAAATGAGCATTTTGATTGATCTAACAGACAAGAGTCCAGATGCAATGCTAGAAACAAATACTGAATTTCTGACAGAGCAAAACCACTTGGGTCGGGCTCGCTGCCTCCTCATGATGGCTAATTTGGGCATAACCTCTAAGACTGAGAAGAGTTGCCTTGGAGACCTTTTTGGAATAATATACACTGTTGACCTGTAAAGGTGAGACAGTAAATTTAGCATAAGTCCGACACTTGTAAAAGTAAAGCTGAACAACCAGAGGGTATTTTTTGATTACAACACTGCCATTGCTTGTGCTTCCCAGAAGAAGAGGAAAGACATCGCTCCCTTCATGAAGTCTGGTGGGGAGGGAACTTACTCACATTTTCTGAAAATATTCTCAGAATGGTTATAGAAGGGACCTTTGGTCCTATGTCCCCATAAAACACAATAATGGGCAAAATTTGAAAGGGAACTAAGCTTTTGTGAATATCAGTTCTCTTATCTTCTCTAATGAGTACAGGCATGATAACTGTGTGCTATAAAGCAACTACTCTGCACATTGAAGCACTGAATTTAATTTTTTGGGACTGCAGGGCCCGAGTTGTATTTTTAGAATAGCTTGGAAGGTATTACTGAGATTTCCAGCCAGGCATATGACTGCATTCTGTGTGCAATTCACAAATGGGAGAAATTGGAGCCATATCCTTCGAC
Organism: Apaloderma vittatum; assembly: GCF_000703405.1. Taxonomy (NCBI): domain Eukaryota; kingdom Metazoa; phylum Chordata; class Aves; order Trogoniformes; family Trogonidae; genus Apaloderma; species Apaloderma vittatum. Next base: position 11,390 of record NW_009701917.1, read on the forward strand.
TGAACAAAAAGACAACAGAAATCTTCAGGCAGAATTCTCCTCTCAGATCTACCCACGCTGTACACAAATATGGCAAAGAAAGGCATCGTCTATGCCGCTTGCAGAGAGAATGCAGCATGAAAACAGATGCCCAAAGCACATATCTTAGAAGAATATATTTAGCCTAGAAGTGTTTTAGACTGAGAAGTGATCGTGCAAAATACAGTTTTCTTGCCAGTATTATTTTAGTAAATAACAAGGAAGATTTTATCCTACTTACTATTATAGATAATCTGTTTAACGTGGGGATGAAGGAGTAGTTTTGGGTGTGCATTGATAAGTACCATGACAGGCTTGATCTAAATTTTGTATTAGACAGTCAGTAAATGCAGCAGTTTTCAGTTTTCAGTCTTTTTGGGGAAAAGGAACAGGTAAAGCCCAGGAGTTTGAAACTTTTTCATTAGGTGGAAACTGCCAATTTGCAGTGAAAGGTGGCGCATACAACTTCAGAGGGCCGGTTGTTCCATCTGAGGGAACGATGCAGATGTGTGAAACTTTGCAGGGAATAGAGAAAGCTCTGGAGATTTTAGAAGATCCACCCTAAGGAGAGAGGGGAGAGACCCTCAAGGCTCCTGCCAGCAGACACCCTGGGTGCAGCACATTGCCCTCAGTGCTGCCAGGGCTACTATTACCCCACTGCCAGGGCTACTGTTCCCCTTTGTTACCACCATGTCAAATGGCTTTTTGTTCTCATTCTTTATCTTTCAAGAATGGAATTCTAGAGGCTGCTACAACACTGTAGGTTTGCCAAGTATTGTAGCTCATCACTAATTCAGGAACATATTTCAGGCACTGTAAAAATTTATCAGTATCCTTCAATTTGGGACACAATCAGCCTAGACTAAGAACTTTAATGTAGACAGTGTTGAGCAGCTTGTCATTGTCCTTCCCTAAAAGGATGAGTTGAGACCCAAACACATCAGATGAACAGTGACACAGTACAGAGGATACTGGAGCAGAATAAATAGCATCTATTCAGAACAGAGCACGCATTTTTCCAGTTCTTTGATCCACTCCATTCCAGAATAAACCTGATAGACGCAATCCTGAAAACGTTATGTAGACAACATCTCCACAATGTAACTAACACTGAACATAGCACTTTCATTGCAAAAGTATTCAGAATTCAATGCACCAGCAACATTTATATTATTATAGCTATATCATTTGTATGGGGAAGCCCTTCATTAACACTGATAAAGCATTGTAAAGATGGGATTTACTATTTCGGGGAGTCACCATTGTCCTCAATAAAATTCCTTTGGAATTCACTGAAAACAAAAACTTCTGTCCCTAGCCTACAATTATTAGAAATTACATGATCTCTTCTCCTATAGATGCAGGATAGAGAAAAGACTTATAGAGTGAACTGTGGTAAAATCTTATCAAGATGATGACGATTACTATTGCTATTACTATTATTATTAGTTGTTATTATTGCTGTCATATGACAGTTGCAGATGGATAAAACCAGGTTAAGTTTAGTTTAAAAAGAATAAAGTGTCATTATATTTAATCCACCATTATTAATGCTCTTGCCAAACTGAGCTAAATGACTGATTTTTGTTCAAACAGTTCAGGCTTTGCAGTCAATGCACAGTTACATTCATCGATTTTATGAGTTGCTTTTCAGGTAGAAATTCAGTAACTTAAATATTCTTCAATCTGAAGTTCAACCTTCAGTATCCTCAATTCATACCTGCAGCCCTTTGATGTAAGTGCAATCTTAAATCTCTACTTCACACAAGCATAAATCTGAAAACATAATGGCAGTGCCACTGCCCTACGTGCTTCAAGCTCTTTCCATTTTATATAACCTAGCAGCACAAGCAGGCTTTTCTTCTATTGATAATAACTCCAGATGTGGCACAGCCATATCTATGACTAACACACTGAACAATAACATTCACAAAATATATCGGTCAGGAGGGCAATCAAGCCCACTGCACTAGCCTACATCACCTCTATATTTCGGCATCTATGTAACAGTCATCCACTTACAATAAAGGCTCAAAAATAAATGAAGATCAGCCTCCACTCTCACAGCTATTACAGTGAACAAGAGAAAGTTACCTTTGCATTCCAGGCTTGGAAGAGTCTCTGAATAAGAAAAGTTGAGTACCTGGAATAGTTGGATTTTGATCTGTACTTGTTTGGATCAGCCTTGTAGCAACTACAAACCTGTCTTACTTTTCTCTTTCCTTTCCTCACATGTTTCACCATGTTCCACACTCATTTGATAATGATTCTGCTTTTCTTATTAAATGCATTTTCATCACTAACAAAGTGCAATTTTAGATAAAGACACGGGAATAAAAATGATATTGGTTCCCTATGGTAATAACTTGCGTGTGATTTCCTGTGTGGGGTCTTGGCTCCTCTCCTGGAGTGAGGATGACTCTCCACTGGTCAGTGACAATTTGGTTAGAGAACTATTGCAAAAACTGAAAACACACAAATCCATGGGCCCCGATGGGGTGCGTCCACGTGTGCCGAGAGAGTTGGCTGAGAGTTGGGAGAGTTGTGGCTGAGCCGTTCTCCATCATCTTTGAAAGACCATGGGGAGCGGGAAAGGTGCTTGAGGACTGGAAAAAAGCCAGTGTCACTCCAGTCTTCAAAAAGGGCAAGAAGGAGGACCCTGGCAACTACAGGCTGGTCAGCCTCACCTCCAGCCCTGGGAAGATGATGGAGCGGCTCATTCTGAAGGCCATCTCTAATCAACTGGAAGAAAAGAAGGTTATCAGGAATAGCCGGCATGGATTTACCATGGGGAAATCTTGCCTGACTAATGAGATATCCTTCTACAAGGATGAGACCAAACAGGTTGATGAAGGGAGAGCAGTGGATGTCATATACCTCGACTTCAGTAAGGCTTTTGATACTGTCCCCCATAACATCCTCATAGGTAAACTCAAGAAATGTGGGATAGATGATTGGGCTGTGAAGTGGATTCTGAACTGGCTCAGCAACAGAGTTCAGAGAGTTGTGATCAGTGGCACAGAGCCAAGCTGAGGGCCTGTGGCCAGTGGTGTTCCCCAGGGATCAGTACTGGGTTCAGTACTGTTTTGTTCAGTATCTTCATCAACGACCTGGATGAGGGGACAGAGTGTACGCTCAGCAAGTTCGCTGATGATACAAAACCGGGAGGGGTGCCTGACACACAGGAAGGCTGTGCTGCCATCCAAAGAGATATGGACAGGCTGGAGAGCTGGGCAAAGGAGAATCTCATGAAGTTCAATAAGGACAAGTGTAGAGTCCTGCATCTGGGGAGGAATAACACCAGGCACCAGTACAGATTAGGGGATGTCCTGCTGGAAAGCAGCCCCGTGGAGAAAAACCTTGGAGTCCTAGTGGACAGTAAGAGGGCCAACGGGATCCTGAGGTGCATTAAGAAAAGAGTGTCCAGCAGGTCTAGGGAAGTTCTCTTCCCCCTTTGCTCTGCCCTGGTGAGACCACACCTGGAATACCATGTCCAGTTTTGGGCTCCCCATTTCAAGAGAGACAGGGACCTACTGGAGCGAGTCCAACAGAGAGCTACGAGGATGATTAAGGGACTTGCACATCTCTCCTATGAAGAGAGACTGAAAGAACTGGGGCTGTTTAGTCTTGAAAAGAGAAGCCTGAGAGGGGACCTTATGAATGTATAGAAATATC
>NW_009701917.1:15261-28396 GCF_000703405.1 Apaloderma vittatum
TTTTCAACCCCGCCTGGACACGTTCCTGTGTGGCTGCCCTAGGGGATCCTGCTCTGGCAGGGGGGTTGGACTAGGTAATCTCTAGAGCTCCCTTCCAACCCCAAACATTCTATGATTCTATGATTCCTTGGGCTCTAACAGCCCAAATCTGCAGCAGAGGAGACAGCACTATGGCAAAACAGAACTGTAGACACTGGCAGAGAAGAAGCATCACTGGAGTTTTAAAAACTCACTTGGGTCAGGAGAACATCCTTTCCCCTGGCATTGTCTTAGAGGATAACCTGCTAGAGCCAGTTCAAGAACTTCTCCTCCTTAACAACCCTTCTACAAACCCAGAAGCCCACCTCCTCCACCAAACCAGATCGCTTCCATGCCAAGAGGACTGGAGCCACTTTTTCTTTTCGTTTACCAGGTCTCAGCGGATCTCCATCTCCATGTGCCTGGTGAGTCAAACCTGCTCCCAGGCTCCACTGGGGAAAATGATTACGGTGGGTGGGTAAATCCTGAGCTGCCCTGCTGTGGGTGTCCCTGGCAAGGAGTGGTACATCCCTTGCGCTGGTTCTCAAACCCAGCACGCTGAGACTGCCACGGGCTGTGGCACATCATCTGCTGTACACCAAGTGGCAGGGAGGCAACTGGTTTGCTTCATGGCAGAAAGCTGCCTGGTTTTGTGGGCGTTTAAGGTACGGTGTGCAGTTCACCACACAGCCTGCTCTACAGCCACCCTGCTCCTGTTGCTCAGGGCTGTAGCCAGAGGAAAGTTTTCATCCAGTGACCAGCTGTGGATGTTGAAGGGTTTGCATCATTCATTCACCTGTGCCGAAAGGCAAAGAACCTGTTGTTTTGACAGATGCACACAAGATATCTGCACACAAGATATCGCAGTGAAACATCAGGGTGGGGAACTCTGCACAAATCACCACATGAGCCACAAGGCATAAGCAAGTGACTGCCAGCTCTGCATATTACAATACATAACTTGCTGACAGGCAGAACTTCCCTTCCAAGGCTACATCATCTCCAGGATGGGCTCCTCTCTTCCATGAGGGCCCTGCAAACACTTCCTGGGTGGGAAAATGGACATCACGAAGGCAATGATGATACATATGGTTAAAGCTATCTATGGATTGCTTACTGTACAGTTTAGGACACAAGTACCCATAGGAAGTTCATGAACATTGCTGCAAGAGTGAGGAACACAAGTCACAGGAATCTTTTCCTTATGGTATCACTGCAAAGAGCTTCCTGTCTATCAGATGGCTCTGCAAAAGTCAGTTTTGCTCTGGGAACGGCCTGCACTGTGCTCCTTAATCTTCTTGGCACACTTAGTTGGCCAGCACTAGATTGATTCATGGCTGCAATCATGAAAGATGAGAAAGCTGTAAGAAGGACAAGCAAAATAAGGATAATTTCTAGACCTGTGAGATTTCCTCTTATTTTTACTGCCCAAAATTTGTTCTGAAGCCTCCAAACATCTCTGACTTCTCCGGGTTGGAATTTGGAGGTAGGATGGCTCTGTAAACGCATTGCAAAATAACGCTTAGTAATGGACAAACCTGAATCAATGAGTCCTCTCGACTCCTTTTAGAGGTGGGTGAGGCAGCAGAGACAGAAGTTGTGCAATCCCCAGGCAGAACAGTGGAATGTCCCCACTGCCACACCGCCCAAGCCCAGCGTACAGGGAGGTGGCCATTTGTGCCCAGACAATGTGGAGAAGTGTCCACCCTGAATCAAATTAAAAAACCCTTCCCTCTCAGCATTCCAGGGCCATGCATGGGTAATGACTGTGCAGGATGGCTCCTGCATGGCTCGAGGAGTGGGTGGGACATGCCTGGGAACTGCACTGCGAGTGGTCTTGCACCATGAGCAAGTCAAACCCAAGTGACACCATGACCCTCTCCATTCCACATCTGCAGGTGATAACACCACAAATGGACCACACAGCTACAGACTTGAAACATCACTGCCTTCTTCTCACTCGATGTCTATTTATCAATAACAATGCACATACGAACACCCTGTTCAAGATGGATGAGATGGGTGGGGGCCCAAGTACACCAGTCCTATCCACAGAAAAAAACTTGAGTTGGTTCTACCAACCAGTGGCTGTTATGGTCTGAATAATTCACTTAACTGCACCACAGAGCGATTTGACTGTGACATGGGCTTCAAGCCAAAAGTGAGTAACCATTTGAAGGGCCTCTGTGATATGGGAACCTGGGTTCCTCTACTCTGTAAATCACAAGGGGCTGCATCCATCAGAGGGCAGGGACATACATGCTGCTGAGGAAAGAAAACAGATGCTTTTGAAATGTCACACGTTAATCTTGCTCTTCCAGGCACGCTGAGACACAGCCAGAGAAAGTACTAGCAATGAGGAAAAATTATGACTGAGTTGAATAACTGTCTAGCCAATAGGATCTCCATAAACAGTTATTCAGATATGGCCTGTTCGCACCTATCACCAACTAATTGCAACGTGACTATAAGATCACTGGGATATGTGAGGAAGTGATTACGAACACAGAGCTTCCTAAGAAGCAAGGGCTGTCCCACTTTTCACAATGATGTTGGAGAACAGAAATCTCTGTGGAGTCCTAATGGGCTACAGGGGTGAGCTGACAATAAGCACTCTTTAATTAAGCTCTTTGAGAAAGTCAGGCTCCCACTGGGGTTGTTGTGAGAGCAGCAAAGCTCTTGATTTATAGCAATTCAATGCCCAAGCTTCCTAATACTGATGTAGGACACCAAGTCACCAAGACCACTTCAGTATAATTAAAGGCAGGATGTGCTCCTGGCTGACTTCTTGCAGCTCTGAATGGGAATGCAGTCGCGTGTATTATTGGGGTTTGTTTCTGTAGCTTATATGGTCTGTTGTATAACAGGTTGCGTTGGCAACTGTAAAACTGAGTTAATTAGAAAGGGGGGAAAAGTAGTGATGCAGAGATTATTCAGGATCTTCAAGTTCTGATCATGCCACAAACTTGCTGTGGAGTGTTGAGAAGCCTGAAGTTTCTCTGTCCCTCTCTTAAATAAAGTGGAAAAATTAATAAAGCACATAGGTGTGCAGAGGTTAATTAGTTACGGCTTGATTTTCAGAAATACTAAGCAAATTTAAACTAATTTCTGGCTTTCTTTATCTTTGAGAAATCAGGCTAAACAGTGTTGAATTTTTCTGCAGCATTTATAAAGGCTAATATTGCTCCTATAACCTAAACCTATCTTTGCCATCTCATCAGGGCTCTGGGCACTAATGCAGCACATATGACACCCGGATAAACTCCTGCCTGAACTGGTGCTGAACCACACAAAGAGTGTTCAGCGAGTCACAGGCCACCAATTAGTGTGGTCTGTGGCCACTGGCCACTCTGTGCTGTTCTTGCATGGAGGTACACGAGGTCATGCTGCCTGTGTCCACGGCTGGGAGCACTTTCGAGCAAGCCACTGGCATTTTGGAAAGTCTGGGCTTGGAACTGTCCTGTCTGTTCTGATCCTGGATGAACCACAATGATCTATGCAAATTCAACTGATCTGGGGATTCTCCTAACTCCACCTCCTAGCCATTGACTCTCATTACGTCTTTGTATGCTAAATAGGAGAACTTCCTACTAATAAATGTTCCTTCCTGGAAATATTAGCTCCTTCTAGACCGCAGTCAAGTCAGCCCTTGACCTTTTCTTTGTTAAGCCAAACTGACAGAAGTCCTTGGAGTCTTTCACCAACATATTCCAGTCCCTCTGTCACTCTTGGTCCTCTGCAGCTTTTCATTATCCTTCCTGAATTAAAGGAAGTCTTGCATCAGCATTGCCATGCACACTAAGTAATAGAAGTAATATAACTTAATATTTCTGATTGTATTCTGTCTAACCACAGAACTGCAGCTATTTAACTGTGACTCTTAAAGTCTTGTTCAGAGTCATTGCTTTCAATCCTGTGAGCCAACCTTCCTGTCTTTGTCTCTGGAAGCATGACTGTATTCGTCCATACCAAAATGAAAGCTACATGCTCACCACAGGTAGTTATTCCCTTTATATTACCTTACAGGTCTAAATCCTAGAATCATAGAATGGCCTAGGCTGGAAGGCACCTTAGAGATCATTTAATCCAACCTCCCTGTCATGGGCAGGGACTCCTCTCAACTAGATCAGGCAACACATGGGGACCGAACGGGGATCGAACCCGTGACCTTGGTGTTATAAAATAAAACCAGGAAGAAAATAAGTGCACAATTTGAATAGCCATTATTCTTACTTTTTCATTGGAAAAACATATATCAATCTTTTTGGAAAAAAAACCCCAGAAAATCAGTTTTCTACATTGGTGCAAAAATACCACAGGAAAGAAAATGCCAACAACAAAAATATCCAGATACAATTACAACCCCAGAGGTCTCGACTGTGCTGTGGCCAGTGGGACTCTTGTGTGGGTGAAGTTAATTCCCCTGTGGAGACCAATCTAAAGTCTCTGTCCCAAAAATTCTTCAGAAATAGGTTCCCCACAGCAGGTAGGGCACACTTTTACTCAAGATTAAAGTTCAGTCTGTGTGCATATCAGATCAATAGGATTTGGTTCAATGAAAGTCTGAAGGGAAACTTTTTTCAAATTGTGTGATGTGCAAAACCACCCAACCCATCAAGAAGAAAGGCGTGAAAAAAAACAATAGAGAAACCAAAAGTATAAAGGAGGAATAGAGACATCCTTCGGGATAAGGCAATGGAACACGTGTGCGTGGAAAAGCACACAGGAGAGACATGGAAAGTATTCAAAGAGAAATTACTGTATGCCCAATGGTTATGTGTGCCATTGAGCTATAAATACTTCAGATCTGGAGACAAGGGTAAAATTTGCACAAGGAAGTGGAAAAAAAATTCATGTAAGGAAAAGCTCTCCAGAAGTATAGGAAAATGTAAAAAAATGAGGTGGGGAATGGAAAAAGAAAAAAATAGTTAATGACATGAAGAGAGCAGGTCCAAAGACACATTTGCTTTTTCCACGTATGGGTCACTAACTGTGTGTCGTTATTAAAATCTGTTAGCAGTCCTGGCGCCAGCTGCGAAGGAGCGTGTTTCAGGAGCGGGCCGTACCGCAGAGGCTTAGTGTGGCCCTTCGGAGCCGCCCTGGCTAAACCTCCCGGTCACCCCACGATTCCCCATCGCTCGCTGGATCCACCCGCTGCCTACTGCCTCCTCCTACGCTCCAAACTAATGTGGGTCCTGGCTGCTTTTCTACTCTATTCTTGTTTTCCATTGAAAGGGCCCAGCACCTCCGTGTGCCCTGGGACCAAGCAGAGCTACAAATGATGCCACCAGTGTTTATATCTCCATAGCTGATGCACCTCATTTCTGCTTGCCCAGCAGCCAACCTGCCTGTTGACACCTATGAGCAGGAATTTCACGTCCCCAGGTGATAGATGCGAGAACACAAATAAAATGTTGCAAATCCTGCAACTACCTACATACTGAGAACCACCTATAAGGCCTATGCCCAGAGGTGTGGACAACTTCCAGCAACGGTAATTAATGCATTACCTTAAGGAATTCAGCTTCCCCAGGGCAGGACTCATCTCACCCGACTTCAGTTATTTAAGAGCTCAGTGCTTACTCCCAGCTAATTGTGTAGGCTCGTTCCTGGACATGGAGGACGGAGAGAGGCTCCTTCAAAGACTCCGGCTCCAACTCTCCGATGAGGATGGCATGGAAGAGCCCATCCCTTGCGGTGGACAAGCAGCTTGTTGGGCAAGGCGTGGGTGGCTGCCAGCTGACTTCAACCTCACTGCAGGCAATTCTGCTTTCTGTAACAGAAATTATTGTACTCTTGTGATATTTTGGGGGTGTGTGTCAAGAGCTGGGAAGGAACATTTTAAAGAACGAGTTGAAGTATAACTTCAAAATCCCCTTTGTGCTACCACGGGTTGCTGTGCACTGAAGCCCTGTAAAAGTTCATCCCAATGGGAAACACTTTACCACCGCTGTCATTTCACAATGGGCAAGTACATTTGCTCTTTTTTTAACCATATAAACCTCTGCTGAGGGAAACTGGCCCTGGTACAGAAGGAATGTAATCACATGTGCAGTCATACTCTGCCCTGAGAAGAGAGCAGGCGAAAGCCAAGCATGACTGCCTGGTCTCTCCTCTGTCCTACTTGTTTTGCTGAAATTACGTAAGTAACATTTGCCTGGCTCCTACTTTCCCATTTCCTTCACTTGTTTTCTGATTTTTAGGACGCTCTTTTACTCGAGTTACACTGACCTCTTTTGCAAGAGAGGGTAGCATATCTTCTGACTAAAGCCTCTTATCTTTAATAACCCGTCACATTTGCTACCCAAGTCAATAGTTAAACTTGGAAATTCTTTGAATGAGAAAACTGACTGCTCTAATCAATAGTGAAACCTGAAAGCCCCATGTAACAGAGAAGCAGCTATGCAGAAATCTAGACCATCTGCAAGTAAGGCAGACACCTACAACAAGCACCATACTTGTTTTCTCCTTTTCATTCAGCACTGGAAAATATGTAAGCATATTGCAGGGCATCCAAATGACCCTAAACACAGACATCTGCATGAAGTTCTGCTTTAGTTATAGTGGAATAAAAAAGGCAGCACTACTGATATTCAAGCCTGGTAAATATTCCCCACTTAAAACACCTGGGTGCTAGCTAATACATTCCACAATGCTTCCTCCACTCCTGCCATTGCAGTTAAACCACGTGGCTGTGGGAGACCATCAGCACCACGGTGGCTTATCTGCCTTTGCCAAGACCTTACCAAAGATGAGCTGAGGGTTTCCTTTTCAGGTCTGCAGATGTGTAGGACAGGTGACAACTAATGCAATGGCACGGCCAGCCAGCACAGCGGTGGAGCCAGCGTAATACACAAACTATTTTATCCAGGATATAAGAAACTTGTCATGTGGAAAGCAGGGGACAGAAGACACGTGGTGAAGGGGAAGAGAAGAGGCACAGGTTAAACCAGAAGGTAACAAAGTACAGAAGGTCCACCTGGGTTCAGAGGTGCCATTGTCACCCCGCTGCCCACCGAGCAGTGCTGGGGCGGGCGCAAAGTGTGCAGGGTGCACAGGTCACGCTCCAAGTGCATCCTAGATATGCGTCAGGGTGCTCTAAAATCTACTTGTCATGGGCTCCTACAGGGAAAAACTGGGTCCCCCAACTCAAAGCAAAGCAGTTATCAACCTCCCAGCCGGCAAGGCTGAAAATCAACCCAAGGGATTTTGCTTGAGAGTCCTTGCACGGGGTGATTTCTGGTTGGAGAGTACCGAGTGCTTTCTGTACCCAGCCCAGCATGATGGCGTTTCTCTACTCAAACAGAATGGAAGATTAATCAGATGTTAAAAATTACTATTCAAAAGAGCTTCTGTGACATAAATATCCAGACTTAGAGCAGAGCATTCAGCAGCATGTCCGAACCCTCTTCCTCTTTGTGAGAGGAACAGAAACTGCTTCTCAGACAAATGAGAACAAGACTTTTGTTTTGCTACAAAGAAAAATCAACTCATGATAGCAGACATCAAAAAAACAACCCCGCCTAATGATAATCTTTCTGGAGAAACCAGGATGGCTTCAGATTATTTTACATAACTGTGTTAAATCCCCCCTGAGAATTATTTGCCTCCTGCACTCCAGGGTGCCTAAGCTTAAAAGATGGCCAGTTATTTAACAGGCTTGTGAGTAGCTTAAAAATGTAACAGCACTTGGTGCAAAAGAACAATTGCAAGTGGGTTTACTTTGTTATCTTCACAGCCCCTCTGTGACGGGCAGAAGTTTGATGGTGCATTTTATTCTGAAATGTGTGTTGCGTTGTCTTGCTATGCATTCAAATTGTAATGAACTTAAAACACACACATATATATATATGTATGGCCAAGGCGTGGAGTTTCTTTCCAAGCAGTATTTGCAGTAGCAGCCGTGCAAAACTTTACTAGTCACCTTACACAAAGACAGCCTTTTTTGCTTCTATAATTTGGAAAAGGAAGAAAAATTTTACTTTCCTGCATCACCTTCCTAGAAAAGGAGAAGCAATCTGACTTATGAATAGTCCAATATTTTTGCAGGGACTTAGAAATGTGACTGGGAAAGGAAAAGATAGGGAGATTCCGCTGCAGCTGTGTTGTGGTCTTTCCTTTTTGGGTTACAGTTATTTCTTTTGGTTTTTGGTGTTTAAGGCACGTTTCTAACCACAGTACTCTATGTTCACCTAACATAAATTACGAAGATTAATAACCGAGTGAGGAGAGAACTGAACTTGTTTTCATGGATTTTTAAGCCCAGTAACTTTCGAAAGAGTTTGTGTGCAGACTACTGGAAGCAGCACCTTTGTTCCATCTGAATATCCCTCATCTGGGGACAAGGTTCTTGCCTGGCCTTCAGCAGGCAGAAAGACAATTGCTGTCTTTTTCCCCTCCTCTGGGCTGCCTTTTTTGAGTAGAGACAGGTTTTAAAGCAGATAGGCACAAGGAGTAAGCAGTGTGTGGGCTTTAGCATGGCCCAGGTATTCTCTTCACTGCCACAGAGACAAAAAATGAGAATACTGGTAATAACTTCATTTTCATTTCCCTCTCACAGATGGGCAGCAAAATATGTCCTCTGTTAATCTAATTCTCAGTGAACTATATACAGGGACAGGAGTGCCTATTAGCGGCAACCATGAAGATGAAAGAAGTGCAAAGACAGACGCAGCAGCGCTTTCTCAGCCGCTGATGGTAAAAAACAACTCAAATATTCTACAGAGCCATAAAAGGGAGCTGAAGCCATTCCTGAGCATCACTGTGCCGTCACCAGCACCCTTGGGACTGCACCTAATGAGGCTGCAGAAGCCTTTTCTGTTACTCTTTTTGATGGTTAATCCAGCTGAGGGCTGGATGGGTGGCATCACATTTGCGGTGGACAGCCAGCCCCGAGATCAGCCTTCAGAGGGACACCTGGACTCTCTGCCAGCATCAGCTCCCAGCCCACCCATAGGAACCTTTTAGTTATAACCATCGCCAGTTAGCTCAGTCACTTGAGTGTGGTGCTAACAACGCCAAGGTCGCGGGTTCGATTCCCATTCAGTCCCCATGTGTTGCCTGATCTAGTCGAGAGGTGGCATCCCTGGCGACAGGGAGGCTGGATTAAAATGATCTCTAAGGTCCCTTCCAGCCTAGGCCATTCTAGGATTCTTCCAGTAGCAGGAGAGCTCTAAGGACTGGAGTTATTGCTTCTGGGCTCTGGGTTAAATCTCATGCTGGGAGGTTCAGAAGAAGGTCCCTCTTCTGCAGGCCCCCTCCACCCAGGAACCCTGATCCTGCTCTTACACAGAGGGGCTGATGCAGGTCACAGAACGAGAGGAGGAGGCACTTTGTGGAGTCAATGTCACCTCTTCTTTGTGCCCCGGGGCTGGATTTCGTGTGTTCGTGGCAGGGCAGAAGGGAGAATATGGCCCTACGCATGATGGCCATCATGCTCGTAACCAGAGACTGAATGTCAAACCTTCAGCACTAAAATCGAAACCAAACAAGGAGGCTCATAAGCTGGTTGCATTGTGAAAAAACCTCCTGCAAACTGGTCAGAAAGGAATATAGACCTCAGCCACAAGTTACAAACCAGTTGAGAGGGACAGCAGTTCATCATGTCCCAGGAAAGGCTGACGTGCAGTCAGTATCTCCAAGCTGCACAGACCCTAATGCTTACCGAAAGGGTAAATTGAACCGTGATGCAAACCCAACTGTATGGGAACCTGCAGGGTCACGTCTGCTGCAGGGAATCCCTCGGCACTGCAGCACTGCGGAGCAGCACCATGCCTCCCTTCACACTTGGTTGAAGCTGTTCAAGAAGATGTGCCAAAACACGCATCTCCAAGCTCAGAAGGGAAAAGGTACAAGCAGAGTTCAAGCTGACGGAGAGACTGTGCCACAGCCACCAAGACAAGCTCCAGGGTGAATGGAAGAAGGGATGGAGCCCGAGCAGCCCTGCCATGGTCAGAGGACCAGGCAGTGGCTAAAATGCAGCCAGTTTCTCATGAAGGCTCTTTGCAGAGCTGGAGATGGCAGCAGCGGGCAGCGTGTCACACTGGCTCAGATGAATGGCGTAGGGGGCCTGATACACCCCGCATTGGGCCCTGCATTGTGACCTCTGAGCACACCAGCGTCCAGTCCCCTTATCTCTATGCATCCCAATCCATCTCATGTACTGCAGGTTCCCCTCTCGCCCAGCCTCTTGGGGCTGTGGGGTAGGAAAGAGTAACTCTCCTTCCTTCTTTCTCTTTCTCTGTATATGTAAAAATTTTCTTCTGAAATAATGTAAGCAAACTCATCTAGAAAGAACAAAGTCAGCTTTCTGAAAACACTTTGGAGAGAGACTGATTTTGTGTTTGTGAAGGTATAAATGGGGGCTTCATGACTTCAGCAGAACTATTTTGAATTTGCCCCATACAACAATGCTGGCTATTTTTGAAGACAAATAGAAAAGACAACAATTGATATTAAATACCTTCAATCCTGTTTTAATGGGCTCTGTACTTCAGAGCTGGGATAAGTGCCTTCACTCTTTGCTATTAGTATAAAAGCTACACAACTACTCAGTATTATTATATGTTAGAACTGACAGGGAGCTACCAACCTCATCTTAATTGCTGGAAAGAAAGTTAAGAGTATCTATTTGACAAGCTTTTCTTACTCACCTTCTGAGTTTGCCACTTATTCAGTTCAAGGATGATAAACATACATCATTTACACTCATAAGTACATTATGTCCTTTCTTCCCCTTAGATAAGTCCCAGTAGGGAGCACAGCAATTGAGCTGCCAAAAAGGAAGCCTTGCAAAAAGTCAAAACACACGATTCTGCAGCTTGAGCACATTAAAAACCTACATTGTCAGTGTGACAGATCTGTTTCTTATAAATCAGGTCTCTAACCAGCTTTCTAAACTATAATGGAGCTGTCCCAGTTCCTGCTGGCAGCTCGGTGAGCGGGCAGTGGGGGCACGGGTGGGTACTAGAGAGGAGCACCGTCCGTCCCAAGCTTCCGACCCACGCAAGAACAGCACCACTGCTGTAGCGCCAGAGCCCGCTGGCTGCAGGGAGAAATCTGCAACTGGGGAAGCAAAAATGCACAAGGGGAGATTTTTGCTCTAGTCTGCAACTTTTCACAAGGAATTCTAGCAATGTTTGAAACACCGGGTTCATCTCTGGCGAGCTGCGTGTGGCTAAGCCAAGGTTTGAGTTTGAAATGGAGGAGATGGTCCATCCCTCAGTGGCCAGGTACAAATAGACAGGTTGCGTCCCCTCTCATCTGTGGTCACCTTGCAGGGATGGCCCAGGGAAGCCTGAAAAGGGATCCTGACCAGGGCAATGCCCCGGATCCAGACTGTGGTGCTGTCCTGAGCCTAAGAGTGGAGTCTCTGTCTCTGGAGACATTCAAAACCCGCCTGCACGTGTTCCTGTGTGACCTACTCTAGGGGATCCTGCTCTGGCAGGGGAGGTGGACTCGATGATCTTCAGAGGTCCCTTCCAACCCCTGACATTCTGTGATTCTGTGAAGAACATCATAACCCAGGACTGCATCCTCTTACCTCTCTGCTCAGTGATGAACAGAAGGGATACACTGGAAGCACAGCACATACTCCATATGCTAATTTAGGTGCTCACCTGTAGTACAAGGTATTCAAAATATCCTCACTGACCTGACATTAAACTTCTGAAACACACAGTCAGTAGCAGCTGCTGAAGGTGATCTCTGGTGGCACACAAGTTGTTTTAAATAAGTGCCCAGGAGAAAGGACTTCCAAAAGATGTCCTAAAATTATCCCCAGGGGAACCAAACAATCTTCCTTTTCCCAGCCCTCCTGGGAATATTTCCCCAGTGTGGAAGCCACCCCTTCCTCGGCACAACAAAATGCTACACTAGAAAATAAAGCTGAAATGTTCTTGAGCACAAAGCGATTGGTGGAGCGTTAAGCTAAGCAAGTGTGATTTCCATTGAAAATACAAGATATTTAAGGTTTATGTAACTTAAATATTGCTGCTGTTCAATGAACTGTAGAAATTAAAGAGTAAAAAAAACAACCTGCATGAAGCCATCTGTGCCTCCTGTCTGTTCAGCGTGAGGTAGAGTCTGAACAAAGAGAGATGAATGTATGGAAATGGAAAGAACCATGTACAGAAAAATGCAAATAAGCATCACGACCACAGAGCCAGAGCAGAGGCTGAATCATAACCTCAAGACAAATGGATAAAGCAGCTTTTCCACAGTTTGTCAGGAATAAACCTGTGTGTCAACCAGACTTTCCCAGCCGCAAGCAGAGAATTAAGGAAAGCCGGGGAGGAAGGGAGCTTTGCTCTGCCCAGGGAAGTCGTACCTCACCGGCTGCAAACACCTCAGGGCTGGCTTACTGCAAGCCTTATGAATGTATGGCAAGGAAACAGCAGGGAGAGAAAAAACTTCCCTTGCTCAGGGCCTGAGCCTCACACGAAGGTGAAAGGGACAAACAACCCACGGGTAGCACCTATGCACCATGGGGCAGAAGGATGCTCAGGACAGCCCCTCGTCGGTGTGAAGCTGAAGGGTCTGTGCCAGTCACACCTGCTGCTGCTCCGGCCCCCTCTACATCATCGACACATGGTTATCTGTACTAACTGTCGAAGGTGAACCTCATCATCTGGCCTCAGAGAACCTGTCTTTAATTTTTCATGGGGCACACGTAGAAAAAACAAAAGGATATTTTTACTTGAATTCTAAACCAAAATTCTGTGAAACCTTTTGGCTGCATTTCTTACTGAAAAGTAAGAAAATCATTTGCAAATGGCCCCATTGCTCAGTCTTGTTTGCCCCCTTAACCAGGGCAAGTCTGACCTGAGAAATTCCCAAGGGTTTCATATTTGATCAAGATCCACTTTTTTTCTAGGAGAATGCCTTATTTAAAAAGCAGATGAAAGCTGACTCTCAGCTAATCCCTTCATAACAAAAAGGCACCTTCTTTCAATGCTTTCTTCTTTCTATTACTTTTTCTCTCACCTTGCTACTTCCTGCACTTTAATATATACGCAAATTTTCAGATTCTTCCCTGTCCCCCTCTCTGTAATCAGTTCTTAGTAAAAAGTGAGTAAAAGATGTGGCCCACTCCATGCCTTTGTTCTCCTTGGGAAAG
>NW_009701917.1:28427-36988 GCF_000703405.1 Apaloderma vittatum
ATGAAAGAAAGAAAGAAATGGGTGCATGAGCCACATCCCCCTTCTCCATCACCAAGTGTATGAGTAGGAAGGCAGCTCTGATCTCAGACTACAGAAACACCAACAGCCCCTGTCTGGAAAAAGTGAATTTCCCTAAATGCTTAGGCAAACCAAAGGCTGTTATTAATAGACTGGGATAGCTGGGAGAAAGCTCATGTATACACTAGCGAAAATGTGTCTAAGTACTTCGGAGCCCTGAACTTCTATTTTCAGAGAGATGTGGGTAGTTAAGTAACCCCTGGATGCTCGTGTCAGAGAAGCAGTGGCAAGTGTCCTGCCTACGGAAAACCCCAAGCCACAAAGAATGTCGTAATGAAATAATTTCCTATAAGGCTGAAACAGAGCCTTTTAGCTGAGGGAGACCCAGAGCACAATGAAAAATCTGGTTGGACAGACAGCCACACATCACTAAGTGAAACCCAGCCAAGCCTAGGCTAAAAGGCAGCTGCAAAATACCAAAAGAGCACGACTTACCAATCTATGACAGGAGGAGCAGGAGAGCAGCTCCCCCATTGAAAAGGCAGGGGGCACTTCAGGCAGGCACCTTGCGATTATTCCTACTGGGATTCAGTGATGGAGCTGGAATTAACAGCCCTTCTTCAGCCAACAACTCCCACAGGCAGTCAGAGCCCCTGAGCCCAGGAAAAGCACAGCTCCAGCAGCCCTGAGCTGCTGCACGTCGGCTCAGCCACGTCCCAGAGCAGAGCACTCACCTGCAGCACCCGAGGCTGCAGCCCCTCTCAAAGCCACACAGTCGCCCCTGAACATCTGCCCCGCAAAACCAATCCCATTTCAAACCTCGTTATCAAGTAACACAAAATTGGAAAGGGGTGAGGGGCAGGAGCAGAACAGAGGAAGATTTCTGTAGTTTCAGATGAAATATAAATAAATCCAGTTTTCATCACCGCCACAGTCTAAGGAAGAGGCTTGCTGAGAACCTTGACTGCAGAGAGCGTGGGGTTCACCACTCCATCACTACAAGCCTTGGAAAATCTTGGGGTCAAGGTGACTAAACGCTCCAGCCATAGAATCATAGAATTATTAAGGTTGGAAAAGACCTTTAAGATCATCATGTCCCGAAGTGCCACGTCTACACGTTTTTTGAACTCCTCCCGGGATGAGTGACTCCACCACTTTTCTGTGCAACCTGTTCCAACACTTCACCACTCTTTCAGTAAAGAAATTTTTCCTAACATCCAGTCTAAACCTTCCCTGGCACAACTTGAGCCCTCTTCATTTCATCCTGTCACTAGGTACTTGGGAGAAGTGACCAACATCCACCTCACTACAACCTCCTCTCAGGTAGTTGTGGAGTTCATTCAAAGTGGAGATTCTCAGTGTCATCTCCTTTTGCACATTCCAAAATCGGGAACAGAAATATTCAGTGAGCAAGTCTCCCTGCAGATGTATTCATTATATTCTGATATAGATTCTCATGCCACAGACAGCTACTCTCACTTCAAACACCAGAGAGGACATGGATGTAGTGGGACCACTGATGGCTCTGGGCTCCGAGCAACAAGCACCACCAGCACCGTTACTGCCTCCAGGAGCATCGCTCAGCAGCATCGTCTCAGGCAGTCAGTCTGGCTTTGAGATTAGCCATGCCATGGTGATGCAGGCGGCAGAGCTGATGTCTGTCTGGGATCTTTGGATCAGGCTCAACTTGGTTTCTTGAAAGAGTTTAACTACTTCACGTGCAGAGTCCTGGGAAGCAGATGGCAGAGGTGAAACAGGACCAGTGAGGAGAAGGCGCAGTACAGGGATAACTAAAGTGCTTGGCATAGAAGCAGCACAGATTTGGTGTGGCCACCACTGAGCCACCAAGCAAGGCTGGACCCAAGCTTGATTTCTACAAAAGTTCCTGAGGAACTGCATGACTCCTCCTGGGAATCCAAGGTAGGGCAGAGTTTGTTCACATGAGAGCAGCTCCTGTAGCACCAGGAGTCACCGTGCTCCACACGAGCTAGTATTTATCCTTGAACCTGGGTGCTCAGGGCAGGTACACCAGGACAGTGCTTACATAGAGATGAAGCAAAGGAATTTGTTAGAAACTGCCCTCTACAAACTTAGGGAGGCTGTGATATTTATTGCCTTGCCTTGTTACCACAAGAGTCCCCCTTACAAAAACGAAAGGAAAACGCTTGCCAGTTTGATGTATTATATATGGCCAGGAAGAGGAGAAATCCCCAGCTCACATGCAGCCTGACTCTCATGAAACCAAAGTTCCTGGGCCAAAATTCTGGAACTTGAGGTGACAAAAAGATAACATCTTTTACTGGAGTGCTGTGGGGACTGCTGTGCCTTGCTTTTAATTGGTGTGAACTGTCATGAACAGACCAACATCAATACACATCAGTCAGTGATCTGGCTCCCTGATTCTGCTTTGCATTTCCTTTTCACTAGATTAAGGCTGCACTGATGGAGATGCTGCTACTTGTCCAAGAGGGGATGTAAACTCCATGAAAAAATACACGGCTCTCAAAGATATTGGGAAAAGAAAAAGCAGGAGATTCCCAGCCCTGCTGTTCTGGCATGCCGTTTGCTAGATTTTTCCTTAGGACCTTTGCTTGGGAGTAGTTGTGCCTTTCAAAACAGAGGAATGTCCTGTAACTGTGGTAGCTCCAGCTGGAAGGGCTCTCCCAGGACCAAGATCTCTTGAGACATTGCTCAAGAGATGCTTGAAAGAGGCAGTTTTTGCTAACATATTCCAGGCAATTCAGTTGTGTCGTCGTCTTCTCTTTTCCATTTTCTTCCAGAGGAGGTGTGGGAGGTGAGACCTTCCTCCGGAGCTGGGTGAGGACCATGGCTGAAGGCTGGCTCCCAGGTGGTCATGGTCTGGGCAGGTTAATGCTGAGCTCCTGGTCCTACAAGAAAGGGCAGCCACAAATCCTCCATGACGTTCCCAGCAGGGTGGAGTAGGTGGCAGAGGAAGCAGCCAGATTCACTTAGTGGCACATGACTACCAAGATGGGGCTGCCCGGGCCCTGAGAAGCTCCAGTTCCCATCACTTGAAGGGGAATCGCACAACCCACAGCTGCAAGTCACAGACTTGGGTTCAGCTTGCAGGGAATTTGAATTCTGTGCTTGACCAGCCATTGATAACAATGGTCTTTGCTGCTATAAAACTCTCTCAAACACAACCAGCTGTGTGTGAACATAACTGTTGCCTTGTTTTGACAACAGAAAAAGAACTACCTCCTTTCACACAGCTCTTGTTAGAGTGGATGGTAACTATGGAGCCTTTACACTCATCTGGTGGTTTTCAGATGGAAAAAAAATTGTTGCCAAGTACAAAACCTCACCGTAATTAATGATATACAAATATGTCTGTGTCTGAATGAAACTGCAGCAGTAAGCTCAGGTTTTCTTTTTTCTCTCTCACTTTTCAAGTAATTCTTGAAACTAAATATTTGGCACGTTCTTCATCTGAGAGTCAGAAAGAGAGACAGAAAGAAAGGAAACTCACGCATCATTCTTTATAAACTATTATTTTTATATTCCTGAATAGCTGCTGTATTAAGAAGCCAAGAGAACACAACTGTGCATTTAGTCCCAAAACAAACTTAGTATGAGTAGAGCCAGCACTGGCTGCTCTCCCAAGGACCTTGCTCTAACGTATTCCAGCTTTGATTTGGAAAACTGTCTTTAAAAACGCTATGGCTCCATGTCTGCCTGGCTGCTTGCCTGTCTACAAACAGCTGGCCACGGTGCTAATGAAGACAGGAATAGGACTGCAAGAGACACTTCCCCCTCTTCAAAAGAAAAAAAACAACCCCAGCACCTTGAAACCACAAAAGTTTATGCACTGGCTGCTTGAGCTGAGACACGTTTTGCATAGGCCACTGGACAGACATCAGGTGGTAATATGTTTTATTTGCTAATGGCCTGGTCTGGATTTCAACTCGTGACACAGAGATAAAGGACTCTATATCCTATTATCAGTCCCCTGAGCAACTGTTACATCTTATTAAGTGTAACTAGATTCATAGGTCAGAGTCCCATGGCAAGTAGGTGTATCTTCTTTGAGTGTTATTTGGGCGTTCTTTTGCCATAATAATGGTTTGCAAGTGCCTCAGCAGAGCCTTATATCAGGCTTTGATACTTTTACTTTCATACTCCAGCTGCTGAAGCAACAAAGCTGGGCTGGAAGAGCTATTTGTGCAGCAGGGATGAAGAACAGACACAGATTGCTTTCTACCCAAAAAAAGACTAGGTAAAAGCGCTCAGAGAGTGCTGCCGTCATCATTTTGCAGAGAGAGACATCAAGGCCAAGCACAGCCAGAGGCTTTGCATCAGATCACACAACAAAGGGTGCAGGGGCAGAAGCAGAAGGGTGTGATGTGGGAGCTCTCCCTAACCAGCAGATCGTGGCTTCCTCTGCTAACCCTGCGACGGGAAGGCAGAACTGAGCTGTGCAACGCCTGCAACCTCAGCAGTGACTTGGTGCCCGAGAGAAAGACACAGATTTTCACACAGGTCAACTTCCAGACCAAGTTAGCATCGACACAATCCCCTGAGCAACAAGGCCAGCGAGAATGAATGCTGGATATTTTGCATTTTAAATGCACACCTCTCTGTCAAGCTTGTGAGCTTTTGCTAAATAGATGCCTGACCAGATTTTGATCCATCACACACCAGTGTAGCTCCTCTAAAGGCAATGGAGCTGTGTCTATTTTTATAAGCTAAGAAGCTGATACAGCCCTCTGAGAAAGAAGAGGGCGAACAGGGGGAGTGAGCCATTCACCTCCTCACTGCCTCTTGTAATGCTGCTTCCCGCGCCAAACACTCAGCACCTCGCAGGACCGCGGTCTTCAAGGTGAAGCTTAACATATTTTCTCTGGTAGTTGCTGAACTGATCGCCAGCAGAGAGGGGACTGTAAGTCAGCGGTGATAACCGGGGCCCTGCTGAGCCATTGCCAGTGGGGAACCTTTGCAGCTCCAAGAGGCTGATAGTCTCTCATAAATAACATATCTGCTAAGCGAGGCTGCGGTTTGACTTGCACTCCATTAAACTGCAAGAAAATGAGCTCATCGCTACTTTGAAACACGGAGACCTGTGGGTTTGTTAGCTGCACTACCCACTTCGCCCTTCTTCAAGCAGCATATTTTTCCTCCAGTTGCAGAAAGTCAGATATTTTCAAGTCACGGGCAAGAAACATGAAGAAGCATGTGAAAACCAGAGTGCTGAGGGTGGCCTTTGCCAGCTGCATGAACCACTTTCTGGGTGCGCTGCTGATGCGTTGTGATTAGATGCCATTTCAGCCTGGCAAGGAGCATTAAGCGAAGCTGTTCTTTCTCTGTCCTGCTACATGTGGTCTGGCAGCAGAAAGCTCTCTGTGATTTAAGAGAGAGATTTTGCAAGGTGCAATCTTTCTTCAAATCCTGCTTGCAAGTGGTTTGTGTTGTTTTGGGTTTTCTTTTTTTTTTGCTTTAATTTCTCTTAGATGATTTTTAGGAAGCACTGAAAACTTGATGAATCACTTGACTGAATGGCTCATAGTTTCCTCTTAAGTCAGCTTTGGCAGCGAGCCACTGAACATATTCTGAGGCTTTCCTTTGAGTAATATTTTTATTGGTGAGATTATTCAAATATTTGCATCCAGGCCACCCATCCTTTATGTACCCACTTCTGCGCTTAACCAGAGGGAGGAGGGCTGCTGGTCAGGCTGTAGAAATCTGGGCACGGTGGCACTGACGAAGAGGAAAGCTGGAGACCAACACCTAAGGATTTTGTCTCTGGATATAACATCATAGGCCCATCTGCAAGGCTGGGGCAGTCTGGCATCCCAGAAAAGGCTTGTGCCAGCACTGTGGATGACGAGACTGGTACCCTTGTGGTCCCCTCACAGGATGATGGAACCCATGGCAGCACCGGGACAGGCGACCTGCTCACTCGGCATGGAAGGGACTGCGGCACCCGATCCTCAGGGCAGGTACAAACCCACACACAGCCTGAGTCAGCTTTGCCTCCACAGTCATAGAAGCATAGAGTAATTTCAGTTGGAAAAGACCTTTAAGATGATCAAGTTCAACTGTAATCCCCCTGCCCCTGTGCTCTGGCTGGGAAGGCGGCTGCAATCGCGTTCCTTATGTTCCCCATCAGGTCTCCCACCCTCACCCTGGCACCTTTCTCTCCTTTGGGGACCCAATCCTGTCACAGTTGTCCTCTGCAAGCATGTCCAGTTGCACGACAGCAGGTCTGGCTTTACAGAGGCTTAAAAGGACAGAACGTCTACGGGGATGGAACCAGTTTGGGACAAAGCAGTACAAGCTGTTGGGGTGGGCAGGCATTTCAAACAGATCAGAGCCTGAATCAAAATGCCTCTATTCCAAAATTCATGGTTCTGAGCCCAATTCAAATTCTGCAGATGTCCCAAGGGAGGGATCTTTTCCAACATGATCCTGGATCTGGGAGCAAATTCTCCTAGTACTGATTTCTGAGTGGCTCCATGTCTCTGCACTCTCCAATGAGTTTAGGAAGTTTCATTTAACAAGAAGGACAGTCCTTGTTCTAGCGACTGGATTCCGCTGAGCTTTATTTCTCACTTCAAGAAAACGAAGTCACCACAGAGCAAGCATCCTGCAAACCGATAATGTGATGCAAGTACAGAAGTACAAGTTCAGTCAAGCACACCTCACTGTTTTAAAACGCTGTTTGCCTTCATTTTAGACTCACTTCAGCATGGCAGGTCACAGCAGTATAAACATTGTGGGGAAAAAAAAAAAAAAAAGGCCGAGCTGGCAAACAGTCAGAACTTGCTGTTCCTGACCCAGTAACCTACTTTTTGAGAACCACGTAACACTAAAGCCACCCCTAGCTCAGACTGCAACGTCACCTCTTACTTCTTAGAGGCAGCTAATGGGTCTGGCTGGGGAGAGTTAGATGGGATGTGGTCATTTACTTCATTCTGGCCACAAAAGTCATTTTAGATTAGACAGGAATACAGGGAGCAGTTTCTAACCTCAAGTCATCGAAAGCCACCATCTGAAGATGAATGCTCCACAGGGCAGAGTTTGGAGCTGGGAGTCCATTGCGCCGACACATAGAGCAATCTCAGATTTTGTCTACAGCACCAGTGCTACCACCAGCATCATAGCCATAGGTAAAGAAATTGTCCAAGGGAATCCTTCATGAAGGAGACCTGTTTTACCTCCTCAGAGCTGCTTTAGCTATTTTCACTACAACTCCCTCATCCTGACCTGATGTGGTATTCAGAGTCCACATAGATCAGTCTTGAAAGGCAAGGAAGACTTTGGGATCTCTGTGACCAGGAAAAGCTGCTCTCTCACAATAGCTTTCCATGCCTGTTCTGCCTTCATCCCTTCCTACCAATTCTGGGAGGGCATCCACCCTCCACTTCCCCTCTTTGCTCCTCCAAATTTCTCCCCCATCTCATGCATCCCTTCAGTTGGAGAAACAGCCAACTTGAGCCTGTGCTCGTACGCTTTGCCACCTGTGTTCAGGTTAATGAAGGGAGCTGCTAAATATGGCAGGAAAAGACAAATTCTCAAGGATATGCCATAACCCTTTTCTCCTGCATCATATCATACTGAGAATTTTCTCCTGCATCATATTTATAGTTTCTCCTCATTTTTTTTAATGACAAATGCAGCATCACTGGTGGAAAGGCACCTGAATAGGTGGCCTGCAGACAAGAGAAGCAGTAACCCATGGAACTCATCATCCAGAGACAGTCCATGCTTAACACCTGCGATCCCCAAACAGGTCAGGCAACAAACACCAGCTGAAAAGGCAGCATCTGTCTCACAGCGTGGTGGATCATCCTTTTTCATGTCATATTCCTAGGACTTCCAGAGGAAAAAGAACCCACACAAAAACCCCATTATACTACTGCAACTCTCCTGACAGAGCAAAGGAGGAGAGCTGGATCATTGCATCCATGCTAAAGCAGAAAGCAAGAAAACTTGCTGGGTGTTTTGGTAGGCTACATTTCACTTGAGCTAGTGGAGAGCTGTTGAGCAGCCCTTGCAGGCGTGAGTGGAAAACTATCAAGAAGTCTGGCAAAAAGAAACCGTAGTCACGAGATTTCCCTGAGTGCCACAGTGTCTCAGCACAGCCCCTGGCATTGCAGGACCTGAGAGAGCTTAATGCTCAGCACAACACTGTCTGCACCTTCAAAGCATTTTTTTTGCCTAAAGCCAGCAGGAGCTTTCCCATCCAAACACAAATGGAGACGGACTAGGAGTAAAGTTTTCAGACAGTTTTCTACTAGAAATGAGAGAACCATAGAAACGGAAGATAATACTCATCCAGTGTGGTTTGAAACTACATCTGCCTCTGTGAACATCCTTAGAAAACAGTGTTTAATACTAGCCATTAAGAAGCAAAAGATAAACCAAAAGACTAAATTCAGGCTTAACATTTGAAAGGATTAACATTTTACTGAACATCAAGGATGCAGGCAATTGCTCCCACTGTATCTCTCAACTGAAACACACACACACAAAATAGGAAGAGGTGGAAGTGAAATCATAGAATAATTCAGGTTGGAAAAGAC
>NW_009701918.1:0-32890 GCF_000703405.1 Apaloderma vittatum
CTTCCTTGTTAGTGAGGATGAGGTCAAGCAGGGCTCCTCTTCTAGTGGGCTCCTCCACCATTTGCATCAGTCTCTTGTCCTTTCTTGTCTAAGCTGTCTTTACCTATGCAAATCTAACTGTTGCAAATCTCACCCGAAGGTGAGAGACATGATAACTGCTTCTCTCCCCTCTACAGCAGTTTTGCAACTTCAAAGATAAATTCACTATCTTGTTTGACAGATAGATTCATATACAGTTCTACTGATATACTGACCATTGAATACACAAAGGACTATGCTAATAAATTATCTGAGTTGTAGCTACAGCTTTTGGGTAATCATTTCACTAGCACCATCAAAGATTTGTCAGATTGGGTCAAACCAGCATTTACTTCCACAATGGCTTTCTACAATGGGTGACTGCCAGCAGTGTGTTAGATACACAAAGCAGTGGAAAATCACAAAGCTCAATGTCGATAAGAAGCTGTGATAAATCATTTGGTACCCAGAATAACCCAGGGCCCAGGTGGAGATCTGGTGGTCTGTGATTAATGCAGCACCGAGGAGGAACATGACACAAGGCAAAGGCTGTGCAGCAGCTCCCAGAAACAAAGTTAATGACTTGGCCCTGTGAAATGAGGTGGGGGACACCCAGTCCCGCCCCTCCACAACGCTAAAAAGTAATTCTCGGAGCTAAGGAGCTTGCAGCTAACAAACGTTTATCAGAAGGAGGATTTGTGCACTATCAGAAGAAGGCTGCTCAGAGCACTATCGGCAGTGATAACAGTTGGGCTGAAGTCCGACCAGGAATGTGTTTATGACAAATAAGTCACTTTTCCCTCATAAGAAAAGTATCATGAAGTATTCACCAGAGCTTCAGAGCAAACCAAAATTCTTCCTTATCAGCAGTACCAACCACTAAACACAAACACAATTAACAATACAATTCAAATACAATCTAAAAGTATTAGATATTCATACCTGTTTATTTTTAGATTCTGCTTTAATTATATTCTTAAGAATAATTTCAGTAGGTTCTTTAAACTGCTCTCTGTCATGTGGAGAATGTAGCAAAGGCAAGCACGTATTCCAAAAGTGTCTAGCTGCAAACATTACAAGGGAATAATTTCCGGCTTCACCTGCGTACCTGAAGGAAGCAAAGTGCAATTTAACGAAGGAAAACAATCATTCTCTAACCAAAATTTACTTGTACAAACACCCAGGTTTGCCTGCTCTAGGCACCACCATATATAATCTCAGCAATAAGGGGTTAACATGTGAGCTTCAGGCAAAAGGTATTTTCCATTTTTATATACAAAACACCTTCATATATTCAGCAGAAGTAGCAATAAAAAAGTATTATATTGATGCTTTTACTGTATTTTTCTGTAATCTTAGCTCAAGAGCCTTCATCAAAAAGAGAGTAGAAATCTACTCAAGATGTACTCATTGGAATAATCCACGTTCTTTGATTGCTATTATGTTATTTTCTCATTCAAAAGGAATAAGTAGAACAAAATAATTATTAATATGCTATGGATTTTGCATAGTAGAGTACCACTGTAACACAAGAATTTATCTCGAATACTGCTAACTGCATTCAAATTGTTTTGAGCATATTCCATGCAAATGGTACATTGAATTAATAAAATTTTATAGTTTTCCTGATTATGATACAATGCAGTACTCACATGAGTGAGTAAAACCTTCAGAATTTAGCTAAAAATTAGGGACTGGTATTAAACGATCACCCATTAAGTACTTTCACTATTTTCAAAAAAGTAGTTTTTGAATCTGTCAATCATTCTAATTTTCTCCCATAGTTCTGTGGGGTTTAGAGTCCATACACACACATATATTATGCCTTAACACTAACCTTACGAAGGTCTAGTTTTTGGTCAACAATTTTTGTCTCCCTTTGGGAATGTGCTGAGCTGTACACCTTCCCGAAAAAGTGCTTGTCATAAGATGCATATGAAAAAAAATAAAAGTCTCATCCACAACATGACATCACCTTAGATTTCTGTTACACTGGCTCATGTAACTCCATTCATCACTCTCTCTTTAATGATCAGTGGAAGGAAGAAAATATTATAACATTAACAGCCTCACATCAGCCATCACGTGTTCATCGTCTAAGAGTTCTTTCTAACTGTCTATTTTTGCCTATTATTTTTTTCTTCCAAACAGCAAAGAATTCATACCAAAGTCATGCATCATCCAAGTATCACCTTCAACTGCCTATTCATTATGTAAAGCAATCTCGTCACTTCGGGTTCATGACATACAGTTCACAATATGAAGACGATGCTCCGCAACAGCCCAGGCTGAGGAGTAGCTCTGCTGGGAAGCACATGGGGATCTGGGAGGACAGCAAGCTGAAAACCAGCCAGGGGAGTGCTCTGGCACCGCAACCCAGCCTATGGGAACTGGAACGGGCAGCAGACTGAGGGAATTGATTATCACTCTCCAGCCAGCACCTTTTAGGCCACATCGAAACTACTGCATCCAGTTCTAGGCCACCCAACACATGCCAGACAGGGACAGATGGCACAAGCTCCGTGAAGGGCCACCAAGATGATCCAGGGACTGCAGCACTTACCTTGACAAGAGAGGCTGAGACTACCGAGTTAACTCAGTGTGGAGAAAAGTCGGCTTTGGGGTACCTAATGAGGAGAACCTTCTTAATAACCTAACAAAGTTACGGAGAAGCAGCAGCCAGGCTCTTCACAGGGGATGGCAGGCAAGCAAGAACGAGCGTAAGTTGAAATAAGAAAGGTTCAGAGTGGATATAAGCAGAAACTTTTTCCCCATGAGTATAGTCAGGCAGTGGAGCAGGATACTCACAGAGATGGTGCAGTCTCCACTCCTGGAGGTTTTCAAGATCAGACTGCACAAAGCCCTGGGATGGCTCTGCTTTGGCAGGAGTTTGGACTAGACCCCTCCTGAGGTCCCTTCCAACTAGATTCTCCTATGATCTTACGACATTACAAGATCAGCTACGTGGAAGGTACCTGATTAATTTACTAAATTGTTAAAATGTGTCAAATCCTTTGTCAAGCATTTCAACTCACAACTAGTTTGATTTTTATCAGTCTTAGGAGAGAGTGTGTTGACCCCTAGATTTGTAAATCAAGTGTTAGGTCTGTTTAACATTAGTCTTCTCTCAGAATAAAACATACCTGGCACTCTGAACAAAGGCTTTTGATGCTGCTACACGCATATGTTTTCTTCCAGACAAATTTTCCATTATACTCTTTCCTTGTATACAAGCTGCAGTGCTTAACATTTCTTGTCTCACTCTGTTACCAGGCCTGAGTAAAAGCAAATAATTCAAGAAATGCTAGTTTTATATTCTAAGAACATACCAGTTCCTATTAGTAATGCTTTCAGGTTATGACTAAATAGAAGTCCCTGTCTTTGAAAGCTACAAATGCTTCCACTGACTTTACTTTTAAAGTCAGAAAATATTTGAAAAACTGAACATTTTGTGAAAAGGTATCAGAAATAAAATCTGTTTTTCACAGCCCTTACAAAAATTACGTGAAAACAGATTTAAAAATTATTATTTGCATTTAGAAAGGGGAGAAAATAGATCTGGGGTTTTCTCTCCACTATTCACTATTCCATATCAAACAAAATATTAGTTTGAAGTCAAACTTATATGGCAGGCAATTAGAAACAGAAATAAGGAAAATTAGACAATTTTTGACGCTTTCTTTTGGAATTGGCCTCCCTTACGTCTGGTAAAGTATGCACAGGGCTATGGTGAAATTGATCTGGATCATATTCCACTATATTTAAAAGAAAATAATGCAGATTTCAGTCCCAGCATTTGATCAGTTCGAAATAGACAAGTAAATAAATTTGATACCTTCGGTTAACAGTGATATTTTAAGAAAAGACGCAACACAATTTTCAAGATTTTTTTAACAACCCAGTTACAACGTGCAACCACCTGTGGAAACAGGGACATTCTGGTCAGCCCAGTTCCCACCCTGTGTGAGAACTATCACACATTAGGATTTGGATCCACCAGAGGGTGCCAGGGTTCTACAGCGCAAGAGAACAGCGACAAGAAGAATGTTGAACATTTCACCCTTCTTTGTCCTGAGGTTGTGCTTTACCACGTGTCCTGGTTCGAGTGGAACCAGACCCGGTTCTGTTCAGTGAGTTCACTTGTCAGCTCAGGGTCTCCTGAGAGGCTGCGCTTTCGGCAGGCAGCAGCGCGTTGGTGCGGGCACTGCCTGTGGCTGAGGGGCTGGCACCGCTCGGCGCTGGGTGCAGATACAGGCTCCTCGAGGGACCAAGGTCACTGCTGGCTCTTGTGGAACATGCTGGGGTGCCGGGAAGTAAAAAGGCCACAAGGAAGCAAAAACCCGCCCGCCTCTGGGGAGGAATGGACAGGACAGACCCAAACCTGACCAACAGAGTATATTCCATTCCACACCCGTCCCGTTCAGTCCAAGTCGGAGGGATCGGGGTTAAGGGCTCGTGCTCTTCCTCAACACCCAGCACCCATTCATCTGGCGGGCCCAGCCCTAACCCCTGACACCACGGGAAGACTAAACTTACCTTCCGTATCTCTGGGACTAGCATTGACAATCCATTTCTACATTTCCTTTTCAAAGAAACAAACATTTTCTCATTCACTAGCTTCAAGATTGCTAGGTAAGCAGCAAGTAGTTTCTCAAGCTCTGTAATGTTCCGAAACTACGTATTTAACATGAAGAGATCTTATTTGGTTTTATATGCTACCCCCATGCAGCAAAACCCCATGAACTTCAAAGAGCAGAATATGTTTTAAAAAAAAAGAGAAATTATTTTTCAGAGAGAAAAGTGACTAATAAATTGCCTTTTAAGTGTTTCACATGTTTCTCTCAAACTTCCTACATTCCAACCAATGCTTACTCAATGGAGTGGATTTCTGCCTCTTTTGATAAAATTACTTTCTGGATTTGGAGGAAATTATAGTAAAAAATAGAAAGATAGAAGGATATCGCCTTTTTATAATAAAGGTCTCCATCAACAGATCTGTTTAGATAAAAAACCTTTTCTTCCCTGTTCTAAGATCTAAGCTTTAAATTATCAGTTAAGTCAGACACTAGGCTTTTATAGAGATGAGTTACTTCCCTATCACACCCATATGCATAGGTGGCAATAAAACCCATAAACACTACCTGATACCAGAGCTTGGAATATAGTAGGTGCTATCACCTGTTATCACTCACAGCTCCATTTTATTACATTCACTGTGTAGGCTCTCTGGGTATTACAGCCAGTTCAGTATCCGAAGCAATTTGCATCAGCAAAAGATCTCAAATAAGCTACTTTCTGCTTGAAAATTATAAAAGTGTGAAAAGACCATGAGTGCCAGAGAAGACACTCAAATACATGTATATATGACCTGTATATATACACACATATATATGACTTCATGTACCTGTTACCCAGGCTACGCTGCAGAGTTAAAACATCACCTTCAGTACTTCAGTAAATGGCTAGGACAGAGCCAGCAGAAGTAAGAAAACTTCGCTTTCAACTGTAGTTTCTTCATAAAAAAAGATTCATTCACTTCGGGTTATGTGATCAGATACATTTACCCCTTATACTTTTTCATCACAAGTTACTTCAGGCATAACACATTATCATGCAAAATTCCACATACTTACATTTCATGTTTCTTTGCATCTCTGTTGTGTGAAAAATCCTCATCTGATTGCAAGATCCGTTTGGAACAAGTCATGGCTATTTCATAGTCACGTGATGCATATGCAAAATACGTAAGTCGTGTCAGTGTCTGCAGTTCCACCAAGGAATCTGACCAGCTGCATTCTAAAGCCATTTTCACTAACTGGGGAAAAACCAAACAGACAGAAAAGAGAGTTTAAATCCCAGGTTTTTACCATGCTCTCTTCTAGAAGCACTTACATGACTACAGCTGTGCCTTCCACACAACCCACCTGGACATGGAACAATGTGAAACAATCTAGAAAACTGAAGAGTTGGAAGAACATCAAAACGTACAAAAGAGAACCATCATTCACCTTATAGTAAGTATTATAATAGCATACATAAGTCCAGCTGTACACACGTATGCTTTTTGACCAGCAGTATCTGCTAGGACTTACATGTTCTCAGTCTTCTGAAAAACAGTGGAACAGGACTTGTGAAATACAGGGGCTGTTTCAGTTAATCCAAAGGTAAAAACATGAGATAGAACTGGTTTCACAACAACCATGTTTCATATAGGGAACTGAGGCTGGTTAGTCTGGAGGAAAGAAGGCCGAGGGGAGCCCTTATCGCCCTCTACGACTACCTGGAAGGAGGCTGTAGTGAGGTGGGGTCGGTCTCTTCTCCCAGGTA
The DNA here is from genome assembly GCF_000703405.1 of Apaloderma vittatum. Taxonomy (NCBI): domain Eukaryota; kingdom Metazoa; phylum Chordata; class Aves; order Trogoniformes; family Trogonidae; genus Apaloderma; species Apaloderma vittatum. The sequence goes on from NW_009701918.1 coordinate 6,346, forward strand.
ACAAGCAATAGGACAGGAGGAAATGGGCTCAGGCTGTGCCAGGGGAGGTTTAGACTGGACATCAGGGAAAAACTCTTCCCCAAAGGGTGTCAGGCCCTGGCACAGGCTGCCCAGGGCAGAGCTGGACTCCCAGCCCTGGGGGGATTTCAAATCCGGGTAGACCTGGTGCTCAGGGACACGGCTCAGTGGTCACCTGGCAGCGCTGGGGTAATGGTTGGACTCAATGATATGACAAGTCTTTTCCAACTCTAAATGATTCTATGATTCTATGAAGTTTTATCAAAAAAAACCCCAAAACCACAACAAAAACCAAATCGTCTGAAGCGTGGTTCTGTACAGAATTCACAGGAACCCTTAATGTTCATCTGATGGTTATGGAAATAACCCGTTAGAGCAACATGGGAATAGTTCTAATAATTCTGTATTCTAATGCTATCAGGTTTTTTTGATAAATGAAAATAGTCAGTCATAAAAATCTTCTACCTGTCAAAACTATCCAATCTCTAGAAAAGTTTTAAAGTAATGGTACAATAGAAGTTTCAAAATTAAATTTGTCTCCATCCCAAACTGAAAATGAAATCATATTTATACTATACAATTTCTTAAAACTCAAGAGCTAATAAAACAAAATTAGATACCTGATGTAAGTTAGGAACAGTGAAATCCATGAGACCCAAGCCATTACAGGAATACATCTCTAGACCAACAAGAACTCTTGCTGTAGGGTTTAGTACTTCAGCTTTATTCTAAGTAGAAATAAAAACATATTAACAGATTTAATTTCTTTTTCAAGTAAACGTTACTTACATTTCAAATAAAAGTTTCAACATTATGCAGGATTTCAGAGAAATAATACCTCCTCCTCAGTCCCAAGTTTACATTCAATCTGCTGCCGATTCAGCTGTTTTGCTTTCACCCAGGTAGCAATGATCTGTTGTTGAGCAGCGATAGGTATTGTTTCGTTTGCTATGGTTCCAGTTGTCACATTTAGGGCAAATTCACAAATCTAAACACCAAGAAGAAAAAAACCCACTGAAACACAAAAGAAACATGTAAAGCTTTTTGTTTGGAGCATGTCATCCACTACTTATTTTAGAATTATTGTACGTGCATCTCTTAAGCCTAACAACATCTCCATTAAGTCAACCCACATGGAAAATAGAAGTTAGAGACCTCAGCCTCAGCTGGTAAAAACTTCAGTGTGCAGTTGGGAAGGACCTAGAATTGTAAAATATGGTACCTTATTTTTTGCAAAAAAATCTACACTTTATATGAATTATAACATATGACAGCAGACCAAAAAAGAATACAGAAAACAAGGGCCTTGTACCTCTAAGGCAGCTTTAATATCAGGAAGTCCACAGGGATCTACTGAAAAAGACTGGATGACATTTGCTTTTTCATGTTTCTTTGCCTCAGCTTTTCTGTTTCTGTCTGTTGCTGCATCGTTTGTTTTCTTTTCAGCAAGTTTTGGCTTTGGAATCCAACAAAGAAGTAAGCCCCGAGCCAAAGCATTACATAGCATCAGTAAAAGCACAGTACTTCTGTAGAACAAAAAAACACCACTCAGAAGTGCATACTGCATCAGATCAAAGTAAGAAATAAAAATTACTTGAAAATCTAGATTTTTTTTCTTAGAAAGCAAAATTATGTATGTTAAAAAAAAATCCCATTAGAAAATCAGTTTAAAAAGTTTAACATGCAAAAAACTACAAACAACTTTCGAAGGTCACATAATGTATTTCCAGGTCTTTCTATAATTGAAGTTTCTATTTCCTCATTGAAAAACAAAATCAATATTTATGTCAGACAAATACAATTTTGTGTGTTTGTTTTTCTGAGAAGCCTGGCCAGGCAGGTCAAGGGAGGTGACTCTCACCCTCTACTCTGCTCTTTATTTATTTTTTTTTCTTGTCTCTTATATTCCACTTGCAGTTCTGTGTCCAGCTCTGGAGCTCTCAGCACAAGGACATGGACATGTTGGGTTGGTCCAGAGGAAGCCACAAAGATGCTCAGAGAAGACCTTATAGTGGCCTTCCAGTACCTAAAGGGAGCTACAGGAGAGAAGGGGGGGACTCTCGATCAGAGTGTAGTGATGGCACAAGGGGTGGTGGTTTCAAACTGAAAGAGGGTAGATTTAGACTAGACATTAGGAACAAATTCTTCAGAATCAGGGTGCAGAGACCCTGGCACAGGCTGCCCAGAGCAGCTGTGGGGCAGTGCCCAAGGCCAGGTTGGACGGGGCTTGGAGCACCTGCTCTGGTGGGAGGTGTCACTGCCAAGGGCAGGGGTTTGGAATAAGATGGTGCTTATAGAACCTTCCAACCCAAACCATTCTATGATTCAAAAAAATAATTCTTCATTGGTGGGATGCTATGCATGAAAATATTAACTATTTCCTAAAAACAAGCCAAGCCCCTCACCGCTTCTTTATTTACACGGTGTTACTTGCATGACAATAACTGCTGAGCTGTTCTCCAGTACCACTGAAAGAGCCGCCTTTGTGCCAGTCCTGTACAATTGCCCAGTGCTGAGGTCACCGTCACTAATGTGCTAAAGCCAACAGGATTCTGTCACACAGTCAGACTTTGACCTGAGCACCTCCTCTGTCAGGGTCAGTCGCTCTCTCCTTTCACTCACTACAGGACAGCATTTCTCTGAACCACTGTGGAATCAGCATTCCCCTTTTCATGATCGAATAATGTCCACATTCCCTTTATTTATTTATTTCTCTTTTCTCTTATATTCCAGAAGCAGTAGTAACCTCCTTAGTCGGAGTAGAAATATTTACAATAAACTACGCTTACAACAGAGTTCAACTTCAGAGCAAATAAGAGCAAACACATTTTGAGCTGTCCTGCAAGCTCACAGGCTAAGAAAATTTCCTGTTTTTTTCTGACTAGCTTAACAAAATGTTATTTCACATGCACGTGTTGCTATCCCACAATGAAGAGAAATTAATATTGCTTAGTCTAAAGTTAATATGGCTTTTTGTGAATAGTAATAAAGAACAGATAGAAAGGATTAGAAAGTTAATTTCACAGCACAAAATTAAATTTATCTTCCGAACTACTCTATGTATACCAGAGTCCTACTAGTAAGGAAAGTCAGCAATTAAAGTCTGTCACAGCACAAACTGATTTGCAATATATGTAAAAATATTTTTTGTTTTCAAAAAAAATAGCATGTTCATAACCAAACATCTAAATTTACCCATGGTGCCCAACAGTCTTCATGGCTCCAAGAAGAGTCTGCAGATACTCAATAATTTCCCTCTGTCTTCCAGAAGAGATAAGATGCCTGTTGTAGTTTAAGATATACACCACAGCATTGTGAACAATCCAGGCTTCATTCAATTCCTCTCCTATTTCGGCTGCACGTTGGAAGTTTTCCATAGCGTACCGAGATAAGTAGTCTATCCATGAACTGTAAAATTAGTATAAAGAAGCTGTTGTTCTAAAACTTCATCACAAGAAGGAATTATAAGGTTAAACATGCAGTAGTATTTCTCAATCAACAACAATTTTTTTTTTTAATTATTTTTCAGTTATATTTACTAAGCCTTCCTCCGTTACCTTGTATTTTACTTGGATGAGAAGATGACTCGGGAAAGGAATTAATATCAACATAAATGAACAGACTCTGACTCTCAAAAGATATTAGCTTAAAAACTTGTGGCATTAGTTCATGCTTCTCCCCTGTGTTTGTGTTAAAATGCATGTGAATCCACCCATTAGTGCTAGGACTCATTAAATATCCATGACAAGGCTCTACCTGAACACAGATACAAGTAGAGACAACGTTTGAATGTCAAGGAGGTGCCTTTTTCACTTAATAACTGCATGTGTTCTTGCACTCAAATGTATCTCCAGATGTTCTGACATGCTAAATTAATTTTTAATAGAGTAACATATTTTTCATAGCCTATGCAATAACTTACTTTCTTTTTTTTCATTAAATATCAAGATGTAACATTACTTAGGGAAAGCAATACTAAAAATACAGTCTTGAACAACCATACAAAGTGGACGCGGTTAAGTCACAAAACCAAAAGCACAAACTGACACGAAGTATTACTGTCAGCAATGGTAAAGAACACAGTAAACTACAAATTTTTTTCCTTTGAGTTCTTAATCTAATTGGGTAAACTCAAAATCAGCTTAGTAGCAAATCACGGAACAGAATCCTCATCTTCTTTGACCCTTGGTTCTGATCAGTTCATGCTTTTTCCCATTTTACTGAACATTTGCAAGTAGACAGTGTGAGAAACTTCACTTATCTTCAGACTTAAAGAGCAGATACAAGGTCACAACTCTGCTGTCCTGCTCTTTGAGGACACGACCACTGTCACAATAAAGTTAATATTAGCATGCGTGTGAACAGAAGGGATTTTAAATATCATCTTCAGAGTTCTCCCTCGTCTACTCCTTCCCAAGAAATAACTGTGTGAGAGCAGGGAAAAAAGAATACCTGCTGTCTCCTGCTCTCCCATACTCCTTTCAGATGACTGGGAACAGATTAGTTTTGGAAAGTATGTAATTCATAGAATCCTTGACTGGCCTAGGCTGGAAGGGACCTTAGAGATCATCTAGTCCAACCTCCCTGTCATGGGCAGGGACGCCACCTCTCGACTAGACCAGGCAACACATGGGGACCGAGCAGGAATCGAACCCGCAACCTCAGTGTTGGTCCTTGTTGCCAGCACCGCGCTCAAACCACTGAGCTAATCGGGAATTAATTGTATGTATTCGCGTAGTCAGACATCTTTATAGTTACAGGAACAAAAAAACAAGACAAAGAGCTTTTTGATTTGGGTAAATACATTCTTCAATACAAAATTTCATGACCTAATAGTTTTTAAGGTTGGGATGTCAGCTTCCAGTTCCAGAGAAATAAATGTTAACTGTGAAAAAAAGATGCACACTAGAACTAAAGCAAACTAAAGAAAAAAAAATTCAAACAATTTTTTAGATTCTTTTCTTTTTCCCATTACCATGGCTACCTATGAATATGAAGCATTGGATGACAATGAATTTTACTAAGAAGAAATGATTTCTGCAAGTATCATCTGTCTGGGATAAAAAAAACCCCAGCACTCCTAGGCCTTGTTATGTACTACAGAAAAGCACCTGTATGTTTTCCATTCTGGATCACTTTCAGGAAGATATGAAACACATCCTGGATGATACTGGCTTCTATCTTCTGAAAGCACAGCAGGATCATTCAGTTCAACTCCCTGCAATCTCAGTAAATGAATAGTTGCCTAGAAAGATCCAGAGAAGAATTTAATACCCAGGTCATCATTGTGAAAATAGACTGTGACTTCGCATGTATTGTTACCTATGTAAAATACATCAGAATCTTCCAACTGTCTATAACTAATTTTACTAAATAATTTCATAGAGAAAAGAAAAAAAAGAGTAATATTTATTTATGTTTAATCAGGCTGGAACTATAATAATCCAGACATATAATGTCACGTGCCAAATACTGACACTAGAATCTCTTGTAACAAAGCGTTACCACCGCCTGCAGTGGAACTATTGCTATATATACTCTCACCCAGTATTTTGAAAAAGATGCTTCACGAATCTACTTCTTCCCTTAGTTCTTGTGGAGATAGACAATAATTAAATACAAAATTCCAGTGCTTTAAGATTTATACATTTATACAAAGCTAAATGAAACAAATATGAATGATAGCTGTGTAATTTAGTTACCTCTGCATTAATGAACCTTATTTCTGCTAATATTCTCAGTAAATCTCTTTCAAAAGAGAAGGAATTTGCCATCAGTAATGACTCTCCTGCTAAGCTCTCATCTTGATCATCATCCATCCTAGTTGTACTAGTTTTATTCTTCTGCGCTAAAAATAATTAAATAAATCCATTATCATTACCATGCAAATAAAAAAAATCACCTTCATTTTAAAATTTAAAAATCCCTATACATTCTTAAATCCACAAGAAAGAGTTAATAAGTACAGATTTATAATTATTTCACTCTTTTTTCAAACAGCACAATTTCTTGCACTCAAAACCCATTCTTCTCAAGCACTGCTGAGATATTTCCTACCTGTGATTTTCACTATTTGCAGCAAATAACTAGCTCCACTCATAATATGCACACTGAAATGAGATTAATATGAATATAGACTATGGATTCTAGTTGAGTTCTATTGCTTCAATGGAAATGGAGTGCTGGGTATTATGCAGTGGCTAAAGTCTCAGTGTGTTTAAATCATGGATAGAGGTTGACTTTCTGGCAACATATACATCAATAAAGAGAAAAATAGCATTATTTTTCTTTGGTTTCATACTAAAGAGAAAGGACCAAGATTATTTTAATATAAACACAAATTAAGAGCATAAAAACTGTCACAGTGGGTTCCCTCTACAGTGTGGGCCAAAAATGGGTGGTTTGAGGAAAGACATCTGAAGTAGGATACACAAAGTACTTTTTTCCCTGGCCTATCTTTACAGTTTCTCAGAGTCTGCACACAAGCAACTTCCTGAACCAGAGGTTCTATTCGACTCACCAAGCTCAGTACTCTCTGATAAATATTAGTCTCTGTATGTTTTTTTAAACCATACTTCAATAATCCCAAATAACTTTTTCATTTCTGTTGCAAAGTAAGGTTTTTGTTTTCTTAAAACCTGCAGTCTAATAATTTGACTGGATTGTTCCTGGTTCCTAGACCAATCACACATATTTACTTTCTCCAGACTAGTCATGTTTCATCTCATCTCTTTTCAAATTAAAGGGAAAAAGGACTACTCACCGTAAACTCAGGGCAACCACACACCAAAAAGCATCATGCACAAGAACTACTATGTTCTTTCTCTGTAACTCTAGAGCATCTTTAATTCTTTGCCTTCATTCAGGGTTAACAAGCCTCTGCAGACAGTCTTTACACTACAACAATTGTCTTTGCCCTATCCTCAAAATTATATATATAAGATGACCTTAGGTTTTTTTCACTAACTAATCCTATAATTAGGAGTAGTGAAGAAAAATCAAGTGTAACATGAAAATGAATGGTGCCAACAGTTCTCGGAGAACTTCAGTCAATCATAAATTTCTCTTTCTGCCTTGCGTTTCTACAAGCTTATTCACATTTCATTTAACTACAAGTAGTAACTCCACAGTGAGAAACTGTTCAGAACAGACGACCTCAACTGCTCCATCAAGTGGAGCAGTTTCCTTTGCATTTATAGAAACATGCAGCACCCAGTGAAAAGTACGTATGGGTTTTGAGAATGAAGAGGTCCCAGTTACTGTTTAGACTGACAAAGATGGAATTATGAAGTCCTGAAAACATTCAGAGCATGAGAGAGCTGCCTTTCCCTTGGAGATGCAAAATTTGTGAAAGAACATACCATCTCCTCTCAATGATGATTGTGAGGCGTGATTGCCCTGAGCTTCTAATAAGTCCTTCTTTCTCCCTTTAGTTTGGAAGAGATGAAAGATGAAACAGGGCAAAAAGAAAACATACAAATTAACGCCCTATTTTAACCAGACCTTAGAAACAAACTAGAGAAAAAATGTGCAACAGGTTCAGTTAACACTGTCTTTGGAAAAAAACCAGCCAGGCGTGTACTAGAAATTCATCCATTCTTAAAGGTAAGTTTTATGAACTTCCAAGCAAAAAAACACTTTGACAGATACATGTAAAAGCCACCAAGCAGCCAGTGTTTTGGAAGTGCTCTGCGCTGAGAACTCCACTTTAACGTGTCTGGCAGGGTTTCAGCAGACCCTCAAGAAACAAGGCACAGACAATGTTGGATATCTCGGAGGAACCACTAATAAAAATGTTACTAATTTTTAGGGTAAAAAGTGTTTACCACGTGAGTCTCGTACAAAGTGACCAAGAAACCATTTTTCTTCAGCTTTCTCAGGTAATTAAGTAAGGCAGAGATTAATAATGTGGGCCCAGATGTCCTTTAAGGAATGAATCTAGTTTCTTAGACAGGTAAATGCATTTCATAGAAGTACTTTTCTTTAGCACTGCGGAAACATTTCCGAAGGCAGAAATATGTATTGACTGATTTCTAGATTTGGAAGTAGAAAGAATATTCAGTGTATGTCAACATGCAATGACTGTCGAGTTTCGGGGAAACTCTGGGAATCGGAGGGAAAAAATAATAATGTTGGTTGATTTCTTCAAGTAACTCTAATAAATGAGGAAAAAGTTCCTCTCAAAACACTCAAAATAATGTATTCACTTACTTTTTTTAGGTTCTGTCACCTTCCTAAACAACGTATCACCATACAAGAGACAAAATCTACACGCTGCGCGGCAGACATCCCATACTTCTTGTTTACGTGCAACTTTTGCCAAATCTGCCCAATGTATAATTCTGTGAAAGAAAAAGCACACATAAAATTACTTCATAAGCAGGATTATCTTTCACATTTCAAGACTGACAGAAAAATAATTTCACTAATGACAGCCACCATAAATAAAATTTTTAAAATAATTAAAAATGGAAGACTTTTTATCAGTAGCAAAGATAACACTGTTACTTTATTAATTAGAAAAAAAAATCCCTCAGCGTATCAAGACTGGGACAAAACCCTTGTTTTGGATAGTAACTACTGAAATGTCAAAATGTGTGTGACACTCCTAACTGAGAAACTAAACTAAACTAAATATTTCAAAACTGATGCTAAGCATTTAAAAATAAGTCTTGAAAACAAGTTTGGATTCAGATTTTTTCAGAAAGCAGCTTAGTTTAAATTTCATCATGGATGAAAAAAAGGAAATGCCTCCTTTTAAATAAAGAATGGTAAAACTATATACAAAACCCATGGCTGTGGTTTTCCTACAGATTAATCTTTCTGATTCTCCAACTGGACCATTTAATTTCGTTAGCAGAAAAACTGTAGCACGGTACAAGGAGCTAAAAGGCCTCTTCAGCCCAGTTTCCGTTGTACATCAAGTCAGTCAATCTTCCAGCCTTGCCCCACTCATCCTTCTCGTGGCAGGTGGGTTTCGGAGTACGGGTGAGAGAGCGGGGCAGCAGCAGCGGCAGAATGCCACTACGTGTCCCACGTGAGCATAACGGAACTTTTCACAATTAAGGTGAATGCTCAAATGCTTTGCCAGGTCTGACTCAGCCGGGTAGCTCAGTGGTTTGAGCACGATGCTGACAACAAGGACCAGCACCGAAGTCGCGGGTTCGATTCCCGCTCAGTCCCCATGTGTTGCCTCGTCTAGTCAAGAGGTGGCGTCCCCACCCATGACAGGGAGGTTGGACTAGATGATCTCTAAGGTCCCTTCCAGCCTAGGCCAGTCTAGGATTCTACGATTCTATGATGACTGAAGTACTCAGCCTCTTGCAAAGTATCATCACGGAACTTCGTAACTGCAGTGGGAAAGTTTCCCATTAGAGACTTCTACACAAGAGGAAAGTGATGGTTCTTGCTTATAGTAATTACCTCTCTCTGTCATTTTCATTTCCTAAGAGATTCAAATGTTCACCAACTCTTTCCATGCTTTTAAGATGATGTTGTGCTTTTGCACAGAGGTAGCTTATTTGGCTTCTACTTTTAGCTGAGGAAACTTAGCAAAGAAAAAGAAAAAAAGGTGAATTTTAAGTATTAGAGATTAAAAAATCCATGTGAAGTATATGCAATTTGATTCATAACTACTTTCTGAAGCACGTGAAATCTTGTTCTTTTCAGCCCTTCAAGTTTTCCTCAAACCAACATCTATTCTTTTTTCTCTACATCTTCAAATATATTTGTTGCATCAAAAACATATTTATGCTTGTTTGGCCTCAAAACATCTCAAGCACACGTCTTTTCTGACAGAACAAGCATTGCTCTAATTAGCTACTAGATGTTATGTCCAACCCTGAAGGCTGTGCAAAGCAGTCCCAGTCAAGGGTAGCAACTTTTAGTCACGCAAATGTACGTTACCTTCAGCCTTTTTTTCACCATCAAGGACTATTTGAAATGAGTCAGGAGCTAGTGCAACACCTGCATTTACCAGAAGGGGCCTCTTTTTCCTCACATTATCTTCCTTCTTTCCCCTTTTAGCCTACAGAAAGAAAAGAACTAATTGTTGTAAGGTGCATTTTTATTATATTCCTACTTATACATCTTATTTACTAAAGATAACAGAATGCAGATCATATAAACTGGTGCTACCAAAAATTATCTCTAGGAATTGCGTATCTTCATATACTTTACACATCATGGTCATGGTCCTTATGGATCTGTCCAGTATATTTATGGAATCATAGAATGTTGGGGGTTGGAAGGGACCTCTAGAGACCATCAAGGCCACCCCCTGCCAGAGCAGGGTCACCCAGGGCAGCCCCACAGGAACGCGTCCAGGCAGGTTGGAAGGTCTCCAGAGCAGGAGACTCCACACCCTCTCGGGGCAGCCTGGGCCAGGGCTCCGGCACCCGCACAGCCAACAAGTTTCTCCTCATGTTGAGGTGGAACTTCCCATGTTCTAGCTTATACCTATTTTTATAAGGAATAATAGATATAAGCATCACCAAAAAGAGATTGGCACCTTCCTCTTAACACCCACCCCTCAGATATTTATACACATTAATAAATCCCCTCTCAGCCGTCTCCTTTCCAGGCTGAACAGCCCCAGGTCTCTCCCCATCCTAGCAGAGATGTTCAGTCCCTTGATCCCCCTCGTAGCTCTCCCTTGGACTCTCCAGTAGGTCCCTGTCTCTCTGGAACTGGGGAGCCCCAAACTGGACACAGGATCCCAGGGGTGGTCTCACCAGGGCAGAGCAGAGTGAGAGGAGAACTTCCCCAGCCCTGCTGGAGACACTTTTCTTAATGCCCCCCAGGATCCCACCGGCCCTCTTGGCCACAAGGGCACGTTTCTGTCCCAGGGACACTCACTGCCCACCAGGACTCCAAGGTCTTTCTCCACGGGGCTGTTTTCCAGCAGGACATCCCCTAATCTCTGCGGATGCCTGGTGTTATTCCTCCCCAGATGCAGGACTCTGCACTTGTCCTTATTGAACTCCATGAGGTTCACCTTGGCCCAGCTATGGATTTGTGTGTTTTCAGTTTCTCCAAGAGGTTTCTAACCCAGTCCTCACTGACCAGTGAAGAGTCTTCCTCATTCCCGTTTTGCTTCTTTACTTCTAGTGGCTGGGATTCCTGACAGCTGGTCTTAGGAGTAAAGACTGAGGTAAAGAAGGCATTCAGCAATTCTGCCACCTCTGCATCCTGTGTTACCATATTTCTGACCTCATTTAGTAGTGGACCCACTTTTTCCCTACTCTTCTTTTTCTCATTGATGTATTTGAAACATTTCTTCTTGCTATCTTTCACCTCCCTAGCCAGACTAAGCTCCAAGAGAGCCTTGGCCTTTCTTGTTGAGTCTCTACATACTCTGGCAGAGTATGTATTCCTCAGCGTGTAACCTGTCATTACGTTACACATTCTTAAATAAAGAACAGTATTTATTTAGAAATCAACAGTAACATATCCATTGTCCAATAACTGGGAATTGCTACAAATACGGAAAATTCGTAGTCCACTTGGAATGAACCAAAGTCACAGAAGGTGTAAGTGCTTTTTTAAAAATAACATTTAAACAGAGTAAGCCTGCATGGAAAAACATTAGAACCAGATGAAAAATTTTCACTTTTCTTTGTCTTAATAACAGACATATCAACTAACCAGCAGCCTTCCAGTACTGATTTTAGGTTCAGTGAGCACATCTCGATTTCTGTGAATATTGCAAAATGATGTACAGCTGAAATTTCTTTCAGCCAACTAACAGTCAGTGTCAATATGGTTTTGTTCAGGTGCCAAGGCACCACAAGAGAATGAGATGCAGGAACTCCTGACAGTGACTACACTGTGACTTTAGACTATTTAGTGTCGTTCGTGTGACATAATCCTGATTTATCTCAAAGCCAGCTAGGATGTTTGGAATCGGAGAATAGTTTGGGTTGGAGGGGACCTTTAAAGGTCACTTAGCTCAGCTTCTCTGGGCAACCTGTGCCAGGGTCTCACCTCCCTTACAGTGAAGAATTTCTTCCTAAGATCTAAGCTAAATCTGCCTTCTTTTAGTTGAAGATCATTACCCCTTGTCATATCACTACGCTGCCATGCTGGCTCACGTTCAGTTTTTCACCCACCAACATCCCCAAGATCTTCCCTGCAGCGCTGCTCTCTGCCCACTGCAATCCACCGTGCTCGTGCCTGGGACTGCCCTGCTCTAGGGGCAGGACCTTGCCCGTGGCCTTGTTGAACCTCAGGAGATTCGCATGGGCCTACTTCTCAAGCTTCTTCAGCTACTGGGCCACTGCTCCCCTCATGAGTTAAGGCAGTGTTCCATGCAATGATATCTTAATTGTTGACAATAGGCTTCTTTTTTGCTGGTATTTTTCCTAATGAACAACTTCCTCTCCCCACCACAAGAAATAAGCTTTGAACATCACTGGAGAAAATTTTCTATTGCAATCTTCAGAGTCTGAAGCAGCACGACCAGTACAGAGAGAATTTGGTTTTTTGAGGCAACCAACCAACGCCAATTTCCTGAAAGCAAGGTGATGCTGGCTCTACCAATATGGAGTTCAACTAAACAGACGGCTTTCCTCTGCCAGAATTGAACAAGCACATCTATTTCACCTACTGACCTTATTCTTCATGATTACCTGTTCAATCATCATTACTGCCCGATCCTCTCGATGCTCAGGTGACTCATACAGCATAGCGTACAAACGAAGACGGTTAAAAGTCAGTCTCAGATGTTCTTCATACTGCCCACCGTTGTTTAGATGTAGAGCTTTTTGCAAATGTTTCATAGCAGCCTCTATTCTATCCCCATCTTCTTCAATACGAGCTATTTCCATATGAACTTGGCAACGCAACAAAATCAACATGCTAAGAAACATGAATTTAGATATAAACTGTTAAAATGAGGCAAACTAAAATTCTCACGCCTAAAAATTACCCCCAAGTGAAACTCAATAATTAAAAGTGACTCCAGTATGAAAACAGATATTCCCTTTTTAACTTACTTGTCTCTTTCATTTTCACTATCATGCCTTTTTAATGAAACTACTTACAAAAGTTGACTGCGTTTTACATCCACTAACATTACATGAGAAAACACAGCCATAGGGGAGCAACACATCTCGTAACCTAACTGATCCCTGCGTATGAGCGTTTTCAGAAGCATTTATTAACTCCCAGAGAGAGCATGATGTGCTGGTAAATGGCCACTGTCGATAAAAGCGCATTCTTGTAACATTTCAATTGAAGTTAATACTTAAAAATTTCCAGCTCTGCTTGTACGAGCTCACCACTGTTAAGGATTCGGCTCACTGCAGGGGTACCCACTGCAGGCAGTGTCTTTGCCACTCCATAAAATGAGCATGTTTTCAGCGAAGCCTTCGTGTCCTCCCGTCTCAAATACCCTGTGCTCCCTGTCCATTCCCTGCCCAGGGAGCTGCTCGGGACAGCAGTGAGCTCCACACACCGCTTCAGCTTCAGAAGCAGTGTCACGAAAAATAAACCAGAAAGGTTTTCAAGGCTACCAGACGTCATGTCAAAGAACTAACGCCATCCACATTAGAGCTAACCCGACTGAATCAAGACTGCCGTTTTCTGTGGACCAAAGTTAATGCTAGAACTGAAACAAAAATAAAGGCAGGCAAATTAACAGAACAAGCGACTTCAATCTCTAGTGACACTACCACCCCAGATCTGAGGATGAGCCTTCTGGACTTCTGGGAAACCAGAGATAATAAAAGCCAAAAGCCTGACTCCACAAAAGCCTACACATGCGCTTCTAGAGAAAAATTGCCGTTACTGACATTTAGCATAAATATCGAGGTCACGTATGCTGATATTGCACTCTTCACATGGAAAGCATCAGAAATGCTTGAATAGCAGCACAGTAATACAATACAGGGGGTTTATATATGTGTATATTTACTTCTTCAGGCTTCCACTTCCTCTTTATGTAATTAAAAAAATTACATTTTAAAAACACTGCAAATACATTCCCCACCTTCCTCTGCAAGACTTCTATCAGAAAACACTTCCCGCTCCGCTCAAATGACAGATTCTGATGATTGCTACTAGTGCTACTGCAAAAGTTACAATCTTTATTTGTAGCAGTCAGCCTATTATAGATCCAAAGTTAATTAAGTATCACATACTAAGATTTACTTGTTCTGCTCAAATTAACGGAAAAGGTGAAGCTATCTAGGTGCTTAAGCTTAAGCACAGTCTAACAGTAAACAGAAGAATACATTCTAATAACTTACACATTTTCTTAATATAGTCGGCTTTTCAATTCAAAAGAATTATCAACATACAAAAACAGTATCTTGCAAGCAGTGTCCTATCTGGTATGTAATACAGAAGTCACGAGTTTTTTCAAAGTAATTTTTCAACTGCATGTTTTTAACCAACACAAGTGATGTTAACACATGAATCTAAGTCACATGCCAACACATTTACTCAGAGTGTAGCTTTGGAATTTTCTCACATAATTTGAAGTAACTATAGTATTTTTCAGCTCCGAAAAAAATCAATAATTAATACAGGCTGTTAAACTGCGTGAGATTTTGCCTGAAAGGAACCTATATTTAAACAATTAATGTACATAACACGCAGACGTCAGTTTATTACAAGCAAGTGGAAAGTGTTCAAAGTCAGTTGGCATCACTGAGCTTGAGCTTTTAAAAGAGTTTGATCCTCAGTCACTCGGCCTTTCAAAATAACAAATAAAAATGTACAGAGCACAGAAAGGTACCTGTCAATCTCCTCAAGGACATCAGCAGCTGCTATCAATGCCTTTCGCACGTGTTGATGCAAATCGCGGTGTAGTAGTGGTAAACACAGATTCCACAGGGTTGTACAGACCACCTGAATCACACCAGGATCTCCCAACTGAACTGCACGTTTTAAGGTTAACTCAAGGTTTCTTATCAATTCCAGTTGAGTCTATACAAGTGACAAATTCATTAGCACATACTGTATTTAATGAATACTTCTTACACGTTCCTCCAAATTTTAATCTTATGACTGCTTCCAACACAAAGCAGTCCCTCAGCCTGCAGATTGCGAAAACTTTTGTTTGTTTGAATATAGTGCCACAAATGCAGTATAGGAGAGGAAAAAAGGAAATATTACGAGTGGTATTTGCCACACTGTCAATTAAACTTGGCTCCATTTAAATCTAAAAGCAGATACTTACCTACAGTAATAGACATTCACTAATTATTAAGTTCTTTTTAGAGGTTATGTGATAAAAAAAAGAAAAAATCAAACAAAAACCCTCTCCAACTGCATGGTAATAATTGGTAATAATAATGGTAATAATATTTAAAAATACCTAAATATCTTTTCTGTTTTATTTAAGCACTCTTAGTAGTGTTTCATATTATGAGTAATTCATAAAATATTTTATTTCAAAAGTTTTATTTCAAAATGAAATTTCTGAACTTCAAAATGAGAACTGTCATAGATAGGAGTAAGTTTACGCACTAACACGATTGATTTCCATGAACCATACTCATACTTCACACTTTAGGAACTTTAGGTGTGTCTAATGGGTGTTCTAAATTGTTCACTGGAGGCATCTATCTAATCCCATTGCTAGCAGTGACAATTTAGGCGTCTAGTTTTGATGATCTGAATTATAACTGAGTCAACTGACTATAGAAATCTAATAAAATCCTCCCCAGTGTGACAATTTATCAGGAATAATTTGCATTTCTCTGACATAAGAATCTATAGATCACCCAGAACATGCAAAAATATTTGAGTTGGACTCAGTGATCCTTATGGGTCCCTTCTAACTTGAGATATTCTATGAAACCAGACGTGTCAGACAGAAGACAAGGGAAGAATAAACAGCTGTTGTTTACGTTTCTCTGATTTCTTCCAGGCAACCCAACCAGCAATACAAAACTTAAAAGAATTTCTGATCAGCATAATACAATTAAGACACACAAGTCCAACGCAATTATCCATATTTAACAAATTAAAATTCTTACTTTTCCCTCAAAGTTAATGTTAAAAACATACCTCAACGACTCCTTTGGTATAAGTCACAATTTTAGTGCTGATTTTTTTAGTTTCGTATTCACATTCCAGGCATTCTATTTCAATAAGTTTCCCTTGATCCTATGAAGTATTAATACAAAATGATAATTTTAATAATTAAAAAGGAACATAAAGAAGATTAAACCCATGCAATCGCATTAATACAGCACTGCACTTTCTTACTGAAAATCCCACTAGACTGCAGCTATTTAACGGAAACAATAAAAAGGGAGTGGAATCTGTCATTTGAACCGCAGTCACTTCTGACTGAGCCGAAGCTGCAAAGTAACTACCAGGATTTTCAAAGTTGTTCACTGTCAGACTTTGTAATACGAAAACCAAAGTCCACTCGATTTTTCCTGTACTGTGGTTTGATTTCAGTTCTGACAGATACCTGCTCGTTAATGTTACCAAACAGGTGCATGCCTGGAATAAACAAGAGCTGGTCAAGACAGCAAGGATTCATCTTGATGGGTAGTGCAAGTCGTAAGTGAAAAAAGAGATTAGATTTTTAACAGTTCAGGAAAGATTTGGCTCCAAAATCTTCCAAGTCATATACATGGATCATTTCAGATAGTTTGTATTTGGGCTCATACAGGGCAGTAGGGAAGGGCAGACAGCATCGCCCCTCACAAGTCACTGCAAACTGTTACCATATCACTCAGCATGGGCCTTGTTAATTTTACATCCCCGTGACTGGAAGCTGCTCTCATGTAACGACAAACACACACGGGGATGGAATTCATGTTAAGGCCGAGAAATCTGTCAGCTTTTGGCAAAAGCCAGAAAACTGAACTTGAAACAGGTTTCTCTGACTCTCCCATGAAGAGGTCATTGCCAAAGCGATGCTGGGCAAACACCCCAAACCCTCAGACACTCACTAACTCCAGGAGAGCAGAAGGCTGAACCAGCAGCCAGACTTCTCTGCCGCTGCCACAGAAGGGCGCTTGCTACTCCTGTCTATACAACGCTCGGGCTAAGTCCTTGTGAATCTCTAATATAGGGGATTTAAGCCCATCTCTCCATGGAACACTGTGGAACTGTGTATCAGCTTAGACCTGTGAGAAATTTTCAGAAAAAATGGGCCTGAAGCATACACGTGGAAAAAAACAACTCACTGACAGTAAGTAAAATCTACAAGTAACTCAAAGGAGGATCATTATAACAGAAATTTGAATGTGTGCTTTCACACATGGCAGCACCTGATACTTGTATTTCTTTACATGCACATTTTAGGTAACTCAAATCCTAATCCTGGACATCACAACCAGGTACTCAGTTCAGGCATTCACATGTGAAAAAGGTGCTGAGTTTCTGGGTGCAGTGATGCCCAGTTCTGTTTCTCAGTGGGCGCACTTGTTCTGGCTGGGATGGAGGGGGGGGGTCAGCAGCAGGGGCCCCTGCGCAAGGACGGGCTGGGCAACAGGAGCTTGGCGGGGAGCAACCCTTTGCATTTGCATCACGTGCTTTTCCTTGGGTTTTACTCTCCTCTGATTCTTTTTCCCCTTATCATCATCATTATCATCATCATCTTCTCACTCTTACTTCTTTTCAGTTATTAAATTGGTTTTCTCTTAGCCCATTTTTTCTTACTTTTACCCTTGCCATTCTCTCGGCCGTCTCACCACGGAGGGGTGAGCGAGCGGCTCAGTGCTGCTTTGCTGCCGGCTGGATTTAAACCATGACAACGCAGAAGGAACACAAAAAAACAAAGCTAAGAGCTGGACATAAGAATCAAAATAAATACACACATTGAAAGACCTGTTATTAGAGAGACCACACAAAATTTTAATCTAAGAATACCCCTACAGTAACTTTATAATAAAAAATACTACAGAAGAACAAAAATTATTAAATGTTAGTAAATAACAATTCAAATAATAGTTTGTCAGAAAAATGAATCATTGCTACTAGAGAAAACTGTGAAATGTACAGGAGCAAACAGTACCAGAAAAGATGCCCGCAAAGGAAAGGATTAGGAAGTGCAGTTTGTGGCACAATGTCTCTGGATTCCTCGCCCCAGTGGGAGAACTATACTGCTTAACTCCTACTTTACAGAAAAACTAACAATTTGGGGGCTATTTTGGCAAGGGTTTTGAACTCCTCCTTTCACCAGTCCCCTAATTGTGCTCCAGACAAAAACTCCATTTCCTCCTCAGCAAAAGAGGAACTCAGCTTCTGTTTTGCAAAGCTGATACGATACTTATACAGACTAAAGAGAGTGTACGTAACATTAACTGCTTGTAGAGCTTATGTCTTGGCAACCAGTTACAACCCCAACGGGTGAACTGGTTAAATCTCCTGCAGGTAGCATTTATGTTCCACAGATAACACTCGAAAAATCTAGGCCAGAATTTACAGTTAACATTTATTTGCCAAAACTAACTGCATTGCTAATTACCCTGTTCTTCCTATACCCGACCTTCTGAGCTTACGTTTCTCTAGGAACAGATCACTTACCCAAGTAATTATTTACATTAATGAATATATAGAGAAAAAACATACAGATGATCTCAGAACCATCAGTAGTATTTTTAAAGTACAATCACTAGGGGAGGAGAGTGTTAAAACAAAACTCAGCCATACACATTAATACTTACAGTAATTCCAGCTCTCTTCAAATCAAGAATACAGTCATAGGCAAGCTCAATGCAGTTTACCTTCACAGAAAAACGAGCTAATTCCAGAATCAAAGGAATCCTTCAAAAATAGAAAAGCATCACGTCAAAGAATCTGATATTGTTCTTTTATAGAATTAGGAAAACACTGTATGAAAGTAATGTTGTGCAATACATCTGAAAACTCTGAAGTCATCTGAATATTAAGAGGATGTGACAGTTAACAGGGAAAAAAAAGGGAAAAAGATTAAAGGATTAAATTTGGGTACGTGAAAAATACAAAAGTTCATGTGTTGATAGCAAATAATTAGTATACTTCTACTTCAGCCTTGCATAAACTGTTCCCAAATAACATAAAGAAACACAGCACAAGGATGGTGAAACAGTAAATAAAGATTGCGGGTAATTCTGTAAATACAAGGCAGTCAATGGGCACACAATTTACAGCAGTCAAATCCATCAGTCAGTTAGCTTGGGAACTAAGAACACAGAACCCACAGACTGTGTTCTAAGTGTCTGGATCTCCATGAACAACGGCAGGAGCACAGCGTACTGATTGGGACAGGAGAGTAACGACAGACCTGAATAGCATCAAAGAACGCTGACCTTAATAAGTAAAAATTTAGTATTACTTCCCTATGTAAAAGCTGTGATATAACTACTGGCATAGAGAGTTCAGTTTATCTGCAGTTCAAAATTACGTTAAAGAACTAGAAAGGGCCCCAAGAAAAGCTAAAACCAAACGAAAATCTCAAAAGCATTTGTCAATTCTAAGACCTTTTAAAAATCTCATTTTATCAACAATAAAGAGTTATGGAAAGATTTAATCACATTACACAAACAGCTACATGGAAGAAGATATTTTAACTTGGGGTAACAAAGCCTAATAGGAACTTTGTCTTTTCTAAGATGACCTAAGGGTTAATGCTTAGAACTAAGCACAAGTTCCCTAAGCATGGCTTCTTCAAGGTCAAGAGGAATTTTGTCACACTTCAGTGGAAGAGGGATCAGCTTCTGCACCAACTTTCCCAGGGCTATGACACACAAAACTCACTTCATGTGGAGAACAGCTGCAGGAGGTACATCATATTGCTTCAAAAGCACATATAAAGAATTCAGATTTGTGCTGGCATCACTTGGAAATTCATCTGTGTCCCACTGCCTGCAATATATGATAAATTTATCATAATTTATCACAAGAAATATTATTCCATTAAAAATTTGAAATAACTCTCCTAATTTCAGAATGGATTCTTAGTCGAATGTATTAGTGAGATACCTGGATTTTAAAATACCAAAAAAAAAAAAGCCAAGCAACAAAACCTACTTCAGTATGCCAAGTAAATTACTCAGAGACAACCAGATACAGAGCACAAAGAACATTCCAGCATAAGGATTAATATTTCAGAGGGTAAAGTAAAATTCATTCCAGAAGCAAAAAAATGGTGTGCAAAACTCCTTTCCTACAACATCAACATAAATTAATCCACTGTTACTAAGAAAAGAATTTATACTTTTAAAATGGGGAAGTGTTGAGACATCGAAAAAAAATTAAATGAGATTTTGTTATGAAGTCTAATTTTCAAAATTGTTTCATGCCTTTAACACTTAAAAAGTTTGAAAAGTATCATGCTTCCCATCCCTGCGATTCACGCATTCTATTTTAGGAGTGGCTTCCCCATGTCATCTCTATTCTCGTACACGTCACTTGTGCACCAAAGCACAATCTGTTGGATACAAAAATGTCTTTCAATCTCTTAAATTCTTCCACCTGACAATACCTGTACAACACACTGTTCTCTACATTCCCAAAGAACTATTTCACTTTTTAGCCAAGACTGTTCTCTAGACAGGCCTGACAAAATAACTACCCTGATTCTGTCCTTTTAGTTTTGCTTTTAAGAAACTAATTTTTGCCACAAACTTTTCTGCTGGCAGACGGGATACTACCTCTGTAATTCCAAGCATCAAAGGACAAGGGGAAGGATACATTTTACTACTTACAATTTTAGCAGCTGCATTCTGTAAATAACCGAAAAATGGATGGAATTTTCTATTTCCTTCTCTACCTGGGGAATATCCACTAGTTTGTGATATATCTATAAAAGAACAATGTAATTATTAATTGACTAAATAAGCAAACAAAGGACAGACACTCAACAAGCTCTAAACAGAGAAGGTACTTTGGCTGTGGGCTGTTTCAGAGACTTCCAGGGCAGCCAGGCTGCTGTGCTGAACTCTGTTGTTCTGCACAGATAACCCCAAGGAGCACCTCACAGAGCTTGGCTAGTCTGCACACAGTGGGGTCAGAGGTATTAGCAGAAATCCAAATGTGGAATCAACAGCTGCATTAGAATTCTAATGAACACATTTTTAATAACACCTCCTGACAGAACTCATTCTGAAATCGTCTCATTCAGCTCCGAGAAATAAGCCCTACTCAAATGTATCTGTAACTACAAATTATATCTAACAAAAAATATGAAGAAATTACAATAACTGCAGTTACTTGAACTCAGCTACAGAGTTAGACTGGAAATGTCTGCACAACATTTCTCGTGACTCTCTCACACGGTGCCTGTAGCACCAGGATGGATTACTCGAGCTGGACTGGCACAGGAGGTCCTGCAGAACTTCCGTGTGCTGGGACTGAAGCACTCGGCAAAGCGCATCAGACTTCTGCAGCCCTGCTGAGACACAGGGCCCAAACACAATTTCAGGGCTTTACGCTTTAGTTAAAGCCACTGTCAAATAGCTTTGCTCAACACTGCCTCTAAAAAATACAAAAGGAAACAACAAATTTAACAATTATAACTACGATCTTATGAAACGTAGAGAAAGCTCCTGTCTTACTGGGAGTTTAAAACATTTTACAGCATTACCATTAGAGAAAATATCTGAGAGTATTTATCTGGAACATTTTCCTTAATAAAGATTGCTGCAGTAGATGAAAACTCTTTTGCTTCTTTCAGTTTTGAAGCATCAAGGAAGCACTCAAGTAAATTTCTGCAGATGAAATAAATATTTGTATTAAATATTTATTAATGCTTTCTGAAATAAATCTTGTTTATACTTTTTCAAGAGACTCTTTATATTCAAGGTACCACTCCTAAACACAGTATGAGCAATTAGTGCTGTAAAGCACTGACTCAACACGAAAGAGATCCTCTAACTTGTCTATCTTTGTTTCTTCTGGAGATACACAGCTGTTCACAGAATCACAGAACAGCCTAGGCTGGAAGGGACCTTAGAGGTCATTTTAATCCAGCCTGTTAACATACATGTATCGCAAATCACAAAAACAAACTTCGAAAAGGAGATCTCTGCAAACATTTTTCTCAACAAGACACTTGGAATTAAAACCACTAATTGTTTAAAACTGCACGAGAAAAACATTTCTATGAGACGTAGTCTAAGATTCTCCCTTAACTCCTGGACAGGCTAGTATTTCAAAGCCATCTGGAAAAGAAACCTTCATGTTGGGAGCTGCAACTATCTACCAGGTTTTCAATACTTTATCTGATTTAACTGAAAAACAGCCTGTGCTTGCATGCAATAACTTAACAACAATAACAAATATTGTAAAAACAAATACAGATGTCAAAAAAATAAATGCTACCACCAATTTTATAACACAAACACATTGTTTGTGCTTGCTAGTTCATACTCAGCAGGAGTACGCTTGGTACAAAAGAGCTGCAGGCTTGGTACTCTAGATGGCCTTCAGCACACCCCTGGGAATGTTTTGTTACTTGATTTTGTGCTTCCCCCCAGTTTCAGCTTACGGAGAAAATGCTGCGTAGCAATAAACCACGTCATAGACCAAAGAGAGAACAGCAGATCAAAAACAAAATATCTCTGAGAAAAAGTTGTCTGACCTTAAAAAAATCACAGAATCACAAAACCCCAGAATTGTGGGAGTTGGAAGGGACCTCTGGAGATCACCTAGTCCAACCCTCCTGCTAAGGCAGGACTGCGTTCCTGTGACCTGCCCTAGATTCTGTGGTTCTGCTCTGGCAGGGGGCTTGAACTCAGTGATCCCCAGAAGTCCCTTCCAACCCCAACCATTCTGTGATTCTGTGATTGCTGAGAGCACGGCACACAGGAACGTGTCCGGGTGGGTTTATGAAAGTCTCCAAAGAAGGAGACTCCACAACCTCCTTGGGCAGCCTGGGCCAGCATCTGTCACCTTCACAGTAAAGAGGTTCTTCCTCATATTTAAATGAAAATTTCTGTTTGTTTGTCTGTTTAAAGCTTATGTTCCTTTATCTGAAGAAAACAGTTGTCACAGAAAACAGGAGTTTGTCTTCCTCCTCACTTAAAAGGACTGCACATAAGCCAGCACTCAAACACTACATCCAGAATGACGGTGGGACTTCAGATGGGACCTCGGACCTCGCTGCCTCTGCCACTAAAATTTTAACCTCAAAGCAAATATTAAAATGAAGCTCCTTTTGTGTTAAGTGTACACGTATTAAAAGTTGTGAATTAAGCTTTCCACAATAAACGTATCTACAAAGTTACCAATGAAATATACATTATTAAAGACTACCTCAGGCCGCAGCCACATGTACAAGAGGACTGCAGAATGCCCCTATGAAAAAATACAGTTAAACTTACATCATGAGTTCCGCTCTCCATTCATGGTCTTGGTCTTCGGTTTGGTTTAATGCTTTAACAATATGAGAAAGGCTGGGAATAAGACAATAACGGAATCCAGGCTTAAGATATGGCCTCACAAGTTGCCAGTAAAGAACTGAGGCATTGTATGCTAAAAAATAGTATCTGAAAAACAAGAATTAAGAATTTGGTATTTCATGGACTTAGATAAATATAAAATTACAGATGCAGTATTTCATGACACTTCTAAGAAGCAAAAATTGGAACTTTTCCTATGTGTTTAGTTAAGAACAAATCCTAACTAAGAGCCAACAACACAACTACAGCACAAGAGAATGACAACTCTTGCAGCTACACTCCACCCAGTAATTAACCAGTTAAAATAACCTACTATGGTGCTCTCCTTCTAGAGAGCAAAAATACAAAAGGGGAAGAAACACTCAGAGATATCTACCAGGCTTGAACAGGCTGATTCATCCTTTCTATTTAAGACTGTTCAGTATTCTTACGCTTTCACAGCACACACAGCAGTTACAGAAAGGCAGTAACAAAATGGAATGAAAATCCACAAATGTTAAAAAAAACCAAACAACACAACTCCAGACTACTTGGTGAAAATCTAAGACAACTATGAAAACCTGACTCAGTAAAGTTTTCTGAAGTCTAAACAGTTAATCTTATCAGCAGGGCCTACCTTTGATCATGGGTGGCAAAATCTATTGCCTTCATAAAAAATAGCACAAACTTTTCAAACTCTTCCTAGAACAGAAAAAAAATTCTTAATGCAATTTAAATATGGCTTTTATCAGTCAATACATTGTTTTCATATTTCAGTATGTTCAACTTGGCTAAGATTTAGAAAACATGACCGAATAGTTTAATTCAGAAACAGAAAAGGCTAACTGGACATTAGAAAATACTTTTTGAACGTGTACAAAGTTTTACAGGGACTGGTGATGTGTTCTTCTGCGTATGCGCTCAGAGAAGGCAGAGAAAGCACAGATATATAACAGAGAAAAGATTCTGGCTTGAAAGTTAATTCTAACCCATTGTAAAGAAGATATAGCAACACCTGTCAGCTGAAGTTGTGATCACAGATAACGAACATATGTCAAGGCCATTTTAGGGGAGCAGAGAGCACCGACAAACTGTCACAGCTGAGCGACCAAAGTAGGAGGACAAGTGAAATACTGAAGACAGAAAAAAACATGGTATATAGAGACATGGTATCACTGAAGTAAAACACAGACACTTTTAGAAGAAGTATCCTGCCAAGTTGCTACCAGAAAGCTTCATCTCGCATTTCAAAAAGCCACATCCAAAATACGACACGGGAAAGTTACTGGTCAGTGGTGGAAGCACAGTGCAGCTGAAGAGAAATGAACTGTACAACCGCTCTGAGGGCCTCTTCCATCTTCCAGATTTGACCCTGAAGAAATCTGGTGAGTCTTTTACCAGTTACACCTAGATTTGGTCTGAAAGCATTATATTGGTGTAAAAAGTGAAAAGGGTGACATTAAAAAAATTGCATGGAAATTTTGCAAGCATTATTTGTTTCCTCCCTAGTCTAATTCAGCTGGTAAATTGTGTTTACTCCCAAACTACCCAGTCATATATTTTCTTTTGTTTTTCCACACAGTCCTGATTACCTTTGTGTGTTCTAAATGACTGAAAGCAAGACTTAAAAACCTAGAAAGAAGTACTTTTAAAAACTGGCTTAATACAATGTAACATTCATAATTTCTCACCAAATTATCTGTGGAGAGTGGAGCGTGCAACTGGCCTTGGCACAAATACGCTCTGCCAAGAAACTGGTTCACAGGAAATCTTCCTTTAAAGTACATCCGTAGACAGTCACTGCTCATTTCCAGATATCCCAGCTAAGACCAAAACCAGCATTTTAATATTTAAAAAATGCAGAATTAGGAATTTTTAGTTGTTAGAAGTGCATGCCTAATCAAAGCATAACATCTAACTGCACACCAGTATGCAAACAATATTTCATACATCAGAGTGTCAGATCTGGTACAAACCCATTAAGATTTATTAAAATTTAAAGCTAGATTATTGTCAATCCAAAGGTAGAGAAAATTAGCTCCTCTGTTTAACAAAGCTCTTGAGGCATTTATAGAACCTCTCAGAGTATACAAAGAATGCTTCCTTTTGAACAGCTGTTAACAGAATTGTTAATACAAAGGCAAAAGTATTAGGGTTTGGGTTTGTTGCTTTTTTTTTTTAAAAAAAGGATGTGCATTAGCCCGCAGGATTTTGTACAGATGTTAGTGTTGCATCTCAATTTTCAGACAACAGATAGAATTTGAGTGGCTTGCAGCTTGGAAAAAAATACTGTTTTATTAGAAACTGTATGCTTGAAAATCAATCACTTGTACCCATGGATTGAAATTTTAAGAATACTTCTAAAGTGACTGACTGATAAAGAAGCAAAAATGTAGAGTTTTAACTGAAAATGCATGTTTAAGTGATTGCTCTCCAAAACCAGGAGAATGTAATACTTTTTCACCGGTAGTTCTGGAAATATTTTTAGGCAGTAACTTTAACAACTGTAAATCGAATATGACAGGAAAATGTCTGTAGTCAGTACAGATAAACCACCTAAATTACAAACCTGGAATGCTTGTTCAGCACATAAAACATATAAGTCAGTGCTGAAGTTATCTGAGGGGTCAAATGCAGATTTCCCTTGACTGGCTGATTTGATCAACTCATAAGCGTTCTTCAAAGCCTGAACATCTGAAATAAAAAAGGAATAAAGAATGCAACAGATTAATTGTGCTTCAAGGTGGACTGACAGCCATGATCACATTACTTCTAATGAACTACATGGCATCCTGTTTCTCCCTTACAGAAACAGACTGTGAAAATAATAACAAGGAAAATAATACGGAAAATAATGTCGAACGGATATCATTAAAGTTGCAACTCCCCAGCCGCTCAAAGCCAGCATCCTGGGCACGCCAGAAAGGGCACGACTCGCAGTTCCCTGGACCCCAGAGTTCTCTTCCTGTGGGCACGGAAATTCGAGACTGGATCCTTAAAGCTGTTGGACGAAGTACATTTAATTGGAAGAAAAACAGATCAAATTAAGAACAGTTACTTCTTTTCACAGGTAAGAAGGACGTTCAAAGCGCTCAGAGGAAGAACACGCGTTCCGTATTTTGACAACCAAAGCACATTAACATCAGCGCGCTGCCTGCCCAAAGCGGGCGGAGGTTTTTTCCCTTATTTTTGCAGAG
>NW_009701919.1:0-23491 GCF_000703405.1 Apaloderma vittatum
CCCACGACATACTTTGCATTAAGCATTATGAAAAACTGTCATTTAGTAAGAACACAGAATGCCTCGTAGATGACACCAAACTGATAGATTAGTCAAATCCAGAGATGAATGAAAGCAAATTTAGATAAACCTAAGTAAGTTGCTTTTGCAATCAAGAAAATGCTGAATACAACCAACTGTTGATAAATGCAAAGTAGTGTATAAAATAGGAATAAAATTGAGCTAGTTATATAGTAAATTGACATGAAAATTCAGCAGAGATATTTGTTTCACTTTCAATCTCAGATCACGAAAAAGCAAACAAAATTAAAGATATAAATGAGAATATCTTAAGTTCTCTACACAATGAATAACTTCATCTTGAATAGAGTCTGTTATTTCCCATCTCATTTTAAAGACGGTATTGTAGCACAGCTAGAGGAAGCGAGAAGTGCCAACAAGGCTTCAATAACCTGGAATAACCATCAAATTAAAGAAGTGAAAAAAATGGGACTGTTTAGTATGGAGGAAAAATAAACAAATTAAGTCATAAGAAAAAATGTATATGTATTGAATAATCTGGAAAAGGACAGATAAGAAATTCTGTTCCCACTGTCTCATGGCAAATGAAAGTGAGGATGTTAAATAAAGTTGAAATGTGATGAAATGAAAATTACAAAAAGAGAGCAAGTGCACTTTCCTACTGTAATTACCTGATAGAACTCTTTGCTTCAGGAAGCAATCGTAGGCTGGAAGTGAAGAGGATTTAGAAAAGTACTGGTAATAGTTCTGGCTATAAAAGTCATCATTCATTACAATTAGAGCAAAGCTTGAGAGGAACGTAAATTTCTCACTTCCAGCCCTAAGCTATTCTTTGAATGGTATTCTGATCTCTAGGGTACTATGCCATACATTCAGCTACTGCAAGTTTTTTATAACATTCACCAAACTTCTGCAATAGGAAACAAGATAGGAGAGCAATGCAATCTAACTGCTATTCAGTATGGCACTTCTGGTTCTTTTAACACCAGTAATGCCCAGTGAATCTGAAAACTGAATCTAGGAAATATGTAGGCTTTTTTATTTACAATTCTCAGCAAAGTAGATATTTTACACCAAGCTTGTAACCATTTACGTAATGTATTATCCCAGTGTTCCTATCTAGTTTTAATCAGCTTTAGCAAGGGCAACAATCACATTTTAGGAGTACAATAAATTTGCAGTTGTCTTATTCAGCAATGCCCATTTTGTTACTGCCATGAGACACACACCAAAGTCTTTCTAACTGACAGCTGGAAGTTACACCCAGACTTTTCAGTTTTAATCCAGAAGAGAACTCTGGGAGTAGCATCCAAGCAGGAGAAAACAAGGTCTCCTGGGGTCCTGGTCACTACTGGGAAACAACTCTGAGGTGGACTTACATTCAGATTATGCTGGATCCAGCAATGTCCCCTTCAGCAGGTCCTCCTGGCTCACTTCTGCACACACCTGAGTGTGTTCCCATTGTCTGAAATGAGGAGTTGCAGTTTAAATATTAAGAAGCGTATGCATCTCTATTACTTCCATGTTACTTTCCTTTAGGAGCATGGTATATAGGCCACTGTTTTAATTTAAACTCTAGATCTCATCATCTATATCCAATCTGCAGCTGCTCAGCCATTCAAAACCAAAACTTTGCTCTGTAGCTCAGGGTATGTAGAGAATTCTGTTATTAGTCATAAAAATACGTGACTTGTTTCGAGAGTACATTAATTTTAACACAGCAAAAGCCAGTATAATTAGAATCATATATAATGAGAACATTTTTCTAGGTGTGTTTGATAGACTGTGCTATTTCAACAAAGTCAAGTGTATTTGACAAAACATTTTTCAATAAAAAAACCCCACACCATAAGTTTTCTTATAGTATGAAACTAATTTGAATCTACATCTTTGTCATCTTAATGTCTTCTAAAATTAACAGATCAAGTACTGCAGCCATCATTGTCCCTGATGAAGACAATCTCTGCGACAGTGTTTGTGAAGTACTATAGTACTTCATAGGAATCCCATAACTATAGTGAATTAAGAAAAAAAATAGGTTGCTCGTTGTGTTGATTTCATAGCAGATAAAAGTATCAGGAAAGGGAAATCATCACGGTGCTGCAACACAATTTCTGTCCCTTTCCTAGCTTTCAAAACTACATGAAGCTGTGAAAAAAGTCACATAAAAATCTTAGAATACATACATATGGAGAAAGTAATAATATTCCTGGGTGGAAGTACTGGAATTCAGGCTTTTAATCCATTGAGTTACTCTCATTATGAAAACTTATGTCATCACAGCATTATGTTATTTTGGATTGCCCATTCCCTTGTGAAGGGAGGGAATCAGAACAATACAAAAGAATTTATATGTGATATTTTAGCCTGAGGATTTGAGACTTGCTGAATACAGGTGTCTGCTTACCTGTTGTGCAGACACTGAGGATGGAGATCAACAAGGCCTGCACAGTGAAAACCAGCCAAAGGAGAGAGTCTTGTGGTGCCAGGAGAGCCCTGTTCTGGCTAAAGAACAAGGCCAAACGAAGACTAATGATGTCAACAACATCCTGCGAAACAGAATTCTGAAGGCCACAATGCTCAGAGTGGATCTTTTTCCATCAATATGCCTATATGACTATAGTCACCCACTCTCCACTCAGAGCATGCCAAATGTCACCCTGGGGAGGGGGGAAGATAGCATGTAAGGAGCATGGAGGGAGTGTGTCAATGGAGGGAGAGAACAAACCCAGAAGAGGCAGTTGATGGGCTATGCTCCTTCTCCTTCACCCAAGACGGGGACACCTTGGTAAGAATTGCGCTTTCACCTTTTGGTGAGAAATACCTGGGATAGTATTTTGCTAGCATTACTATTATATGTTAGCGCTATTGCAGAGAGTGAATTTATCAACAGCAGCTCCAAATCTTGTATCTGGCACTTTAATAAATCTCCTATTCTTTGTTACCCTGCAAATTGTCTCAGTGTAAGTCCTTAACGGGGCTCTGAAACAAGTAAGCACTTAGCTTGTGTACGTGCCTCTCACAGACGCATACCTTTTCATGAGACATCATACCATACACCAAAAACTTCTAACCAAGAAGGCAAGCTTTGCAGTTGCAAATGACTAGGCAAAAAGTATGATGAAAAATGTCAATATTCAGTGACCTGGTGCTTTTGTGAGTTTTGCAGAAAGCTGAATTCCCACATACTAGATAACACTCAACAGGGACACATGTCATCTTTTTAGCCATGTGCAAGAGTAAAGCTAATCTTTTCCAAGGATTATTACCAGACATAAAGATTTTGTGTCCTTTGTCATTTTTGCATAATTTTTATTATTCCTCTTCATATTTTAAGATATTCCTTCTGCTTGGAACATCATGCACCTATTCAGGTCCACCCACTTGAGATGCTACTTTCAGCTGTCCTCTCTAAAACATCTTTCAAGTGAGTATTAGCTCATAATCCAGCCTCCAGGCTGAGACTCTTTCTTCCTTCCATGGTAAGAATTGTAAATAAAATTACGATGTCTGGGAAATACCACAACCAAACACGTTTCCGTGAAGTGGTGTCTATTTTAAACTGGTTTGGCTTCCAGTTGTTGTTGGAGATGCCCACTCATTAAGTGTCTTTGTTACACATTCTCTCCAGATATTTCCAAGTGATCAGTGTGCCACCTAACAGATGGTGTCGAACACAAATATGTACGTGCCTGCACTCCTCTTGAAGCAGATTTGTTATACTATAGGTATGATCCTGATTGCCTCTACAATATGTAAGACCTTTGCCTGGCTTCTGGTGTTGTAAAGGATGCCAGTCAATGATTTGTTCTCTATCAAGACTTTCCCAGCACACGGGTCTATCTCCACACCACTTATTTTAGGAAAAAATTTAGTTCAGGGGCTTTTGCAGTGTATTTTCAATCTTGAGGACCTTGCTAATATTTTACCTCCTAGTGCCTTCTGAACAGCCTCTAAAATGAAAACATAAAATGCTGTGTCTGAATTGGTGGTCAATCAGCAGTGCACTCCTGTGTTTCGCCTTGCAGATCCAAGTCAGCAGATGGAGTGAAGTCCCTCCAAACGTGTGCTCTGCAAGGGCCTGGACTGAATATCTACATTCAGCATCCTCAGGCAAGTCTTCATTTGCTTATGAAATAATTAAAAAAATCTTTTCTTGCCATTCTTTTTAGTTAGCAGCTTTTCAATTTGTTTGTTTCTTTTTTAAATAAATGAAAATTGTGTTTGCCTTATGTTTTGGAAAATACCAATCCATATTTACCCACCAGCACCGGGAATTAGCAGCCTTAATTCTACTGAAGTAAAGTTGAATTAGACAATCATTGATCCAGATGGTTGACTTACAATGGAAATTAATAGGAACATTTTCCTGAATCAAATTATTTCCTGATAAGACTGCTCAGTCAATAAGTGATTCTTACAATATCTTTCTGTAATGACATAAACGTAGCATTCACTTTTCCCTAATCCTCTACATGTCAGCCCATAACAGACACACTTGAAATATCTTACATGATGATGTGTAATTTTTTTTGCTTTAGGATTTAAAATGCTGCCTTTGAAGTGGAGGTCTAGTCTGACAAGTCAACTGGCAAGAGTGACAACGTAAGTTTTAACGACATGTCTCAGTGAGTTCCAGATTGTGTGTTTTTTGCACCACTAACTCAACGACTTTCCCCTGGGCAAGTGGGATATGTTACAACTCTCATGATGGTGCCTTGTGCAATGTTGCTGCTAGAGACCCCTACCCAGTTATGGGAGTTTTCTTATACAGGAAGGTTTTTTGTTTGAGCGTAAATATAGACTTTGTTTCTGACTCCTACTGAAGACTATCCCTCCAGGACCTAGCTATACATTTTCCCAGCCATTCCTTTGCTGTTGGTTAGAAAATGTGACATTTGGTCTTAAGCAAACACATCCATAGGCTATCTGGATTCAGCTGGCCACTGATTATCATACAGTGTTAGGTTCATCAAAGCAGGGCTAACTTCACTGTTACAGTAGGTCTTGTCATCAAATCAAAGTAATCCTGAATTAGATTAACAACAGCAGAATCTGAAGAGACATTCAGAAAATAAAGGGCCACTTTGACATTTATTTTTTTAATCTTGGGTTAAACACAATTGCCCCATTAATGTAAGTGTAGTAGGATCTAGGCAATTTGTCTTCCTTTTTTTAAATTGCAGAAACCACAGAGGTTCACTCACTTTTTCTGCTAGCTGCAGGTCCACAATGGTAAAGATTATCCAGATGGAAGTAAATAATTGTTTCCATGACAACTGAGCCAGACAAGATTCTAAGTCATTCTCTTCGAGCTGTAGCAGTCCCAAATTCAAGACTATTGAAAAACACTTGTTTTAATAAAGTGAGATGATACGATTTTGAGCATACACTAAAAATGGATTTGTGAGCGGGATTTCTAGCCTGCTTTGTGACCTTTTCCCTGTTTAAGATTTGTTTCCTTAAATACTGGTGTAACCACAGCATAGAGGCTGTGTCTGCTCTCTGCCTTAAGTAAATCTCCTTCATTTATGCTGTTTATTTTCCATTGCCCCATTATGACATTTCCATTCTTATACTAGGAACTCTTCCTTATATTCAGTTTTCCTTCCACATAGTCCAAATCTATTTTTATGAATTTGTGGACCAATTTATTGCTTAGTGAAGCTGTAGTCTTCACGACTTCACTGTAATATATCACGGTTTATTGATCCTGTATGTTAAAGTTAGGGGGTCGGTTAGCTCAGTGGTTTGAGCGCGGTGCTGGCAATAAGGACCAACACCGAGGTCGCGGGTTCGATTCCCGCTCGGTCCCCATGTGTTGCCTGGTCTAGTTGACAGGTGGATTCCCTGCCCACAACACGGAGGTTGGACTAGGTGATCTCGAAGGTCCCTTCCAGCCTAGGCCATTCCATTCCATTCTATGTACAAAGTGCTGACAGTTTGGATTCCACAGCTGTTATTCATTGCAGGAGTGTTGCTTAAACTACAGGTATCAAAGCTGTTTGAATGCTAGTCAGCTATGTTTGTGTGTCCTCAATCAAAATATAACTTATGAATACCTGAAGAATACAGCCTTTCTAACATTCACATAATACTTTGTCCTCCAAAAGACAGCTTTTTGCCAAATTAGGGGAAGGGTGCCCAATTGTTTAACGTTAAAGAGCTAATTTGGAATGCTGAGAAGAGTAACTAATTATAAATAACATGGAAAGGGGATATACAAGGTATGGAAATGGACTTGATTCTAAAGAAAAATCTCAATTTAAGCAAGAGAATTAAATGCTCTAGTTTATAAAAACAAGAGAGATTTTTTAATTTATTTCATTCTGGATTCCTTTTGAGGGGAAAAAGTGAGGCCACTGTTTTTCTGAGATTTCTTTATTATACAAGAGAATGCTTAGTCAAAGGAGGGTTCTATGCTGATGACCCTGTAGGGCAAAGAAAGCAGGTTTATGTCATTTGACTGTAAGATAACATTTCACTGCTTTAAGTTGCTGGAAAGAGAAATTCTATTACCAAAAAATCCAAGAGAATATTATACATATTATAATACATTTGTAAGAAATATTCTATGTTATGCAGTCAGAGATCTGTATTATCTGAATTTTGCAATGCTGTGAGCTGACACATAGAACCTGTTGCAAAATCAAGAGTATTATGAGATGACAGTTCAGAGGAATGGTCAAATTGTTAAAAATGGCCAATTCTTAAGAGAATTTGAGCATAAACTGATATCTGAAAAGATTTAGGTATCTTCTGCCAAGATTTTTTGTAGTGGAAGGAAAAGCTATGGTTTTCTCCAAAATACAGGAAAAACTGCAGTAATTAAGTGGGATTTTATAGTTTCTTCATTAATTTTCTGAAAAACATCTTTTTGTGTCCACGTATGACTAAGACACCTGTTTTTCTGAACTCAGATTATTTGATTCATAGCCATCTTATGGAAGGTGCTAAGAACTGAATTAGAGGAAGAGAAGCTTTTCTCTACTTGCTTTTCTTATTGTCTTTCTGGGCCACACCAGTCCTTATATTGTGCTGTAATGTGGAAAAGTGCTTCCTGAGTAGACTGTAGAATAGGCAGAGGTGAAAATAGAGGGTTTGTACTTATAAATTTCAGGCAAGCATGACTTAGGTAACCAATGTGTTTCCTGAGCTCTTGATTTATTGAAGATACACAGGCTTCTCGTACTAAGACAAAGACTCTTTTAGTTGGTATGTTAATATTAGAGCTGACAAGAGAAAACAAGCTTTGATTCATTAATATTTAGATTAAAAGATGAAGATTCTGAAGAAAAACTTACTGATTTTTTGCAGTAACCTTTTATTGTTTTACTCTGAAGTTTCTTTTTTAGCTTTGAAGGCTAACACAAGGCAGATTGGCAGATTCTCATAGACATAGCAGGTCATTTTTGGAACCCTGACCATATGAAAAATTGCTTTAATCCAAACATTTTATTTGTATAAGACACAGTTTGGAGAACTAAATTCAGCTGTTGCCTGTACAACTACCCTGTAAAGAAGAGGAAAAAACATCATCTACACATAAAGCAGTTGTTCACTTGTCCAAAGGTTTTACAAAAGTTATGCTTGAAGCTCACAGCTGGCCGTGAGAAGGTGATACTTCATAACTCAATACATAATACGTATGAGCATTTCACTCCAAGCCCCTTTAGTCAGCACCGAAAGCTTGTTAAATTAAGCAATTTCCTTATTATAAAGCATGTACTTCTTCCTTAAATTTTGTCTGATGAAACACACCTGAAATGCCTTTGATGCAATTCATTCAGACTGTGTTTACTAGAAGAGAAGCCTAGATAGCTATGATAGACAAAGACATCAGCACTGGAGACACATTGAGTAGAATGAGATCAATCTCTTTTTTAATGCAATAGGGTAGATGATTACAGTGGTTTACACTTAAACTATAAATGTAATAATAATCATAAGGAACGATATTAATGATGAATGTTAAAAAGAGTAAATAGCTGTTGAATCAGATTATCAAACCATTTTATCGATACAGGAGACCCCTTTAAGTTCTTCTTTGTTGTTTTCGTAATGTCACTTAAGGTATTAGGTCAGGATTTAATAATCTCCTTGCTAGGATTTCTAATGGATGTTAGAAGGGCTGAAAATGACAAGAATCTAGCTCCAATCTGTGATAGACTTATGCATACCTGCGGCTATCATGTACACTGAATTTCATCATCTGCTCTTTAGTTTTTCCTTCATCTCTGCAGCTTCTGATGGGGTTGTTGTGAGCTGGGTTTTGTGTGTTTGCTTTTTTTTTGTTTGCTTGTTTGTTTGTTTTTTTCCCTTCACTTAAATAGTAACAGAACAGAGACTGAAATAGACACTGTTTAGACAAGAATCAGTTCACTGAAAGTTTATCCCAGAGTGACTACTTGTCTTCTTGGCTTTTTTTCCTGCTGTGAAATGTATTAGTCAACAGCCTACTTCATAAAAATGCTACACTTCAAAGCTGGCTTCCACATCTGTAAGGGAATAAAATCAAACGAGGAATCTACAGAGAAATACCTGAATACATCTTTTCCTTTCAGTGTCATTTTGACTAGATTTCTTCAGTGCCACAACAAACCTTAAATGTCGACTAACGTATTGGAGGTCTCTCAACTATGACGTAAAAGGAGAAGAAAAATGAGTGACAACAGCATCCAAAATAACAAAATTACAGGTGTTTCACCTAATTAGTGCTAATAGGATACTACTAATTTACAGGAGCCAGCAGCATATCTACATATGCTCAGGCAGCTATTGTTTCTTAAATCTTTCAGATTTCATTAACTGTTGCGGTAGGTTGACCTTGGCCAATTGCCAGCTGCCAAAGCCGGCTACCCCCTTACTTCCCCTTGTCAACAGATGGGGGAGAAAATAGAATAAAAAAGCCCTTACCCAGGCTGCAGTCCTTCAGGGCCAACTTGCTTCTGCCTGGGCTCTCCATGGCTGCAGCTCCTACAGGAAATATTCCCTGTTGTGACCCCGTTGCAGAGTGGGTCTATGCTCCAGTGAGGTCTCTCCAAAGCTGCAGAGGATCCCGCTCTGGGCCTGCAGCACCTCCTGCCCTCCGCCTCCTCTGGTTTTGGGCTCCCTTGTGGGCTTCCTTCTCTTCTGCCTGGTATGCAGAACAAACAGCATAAGTTTTTTAGTTTCTGCGAGCCACCAATAGCTTTACAACAGTATCCACTTCTGTGGCTATGTAGTGCTAAATATTCTGCAGGATTTTAATTAGCTTGGAAACCCTCTCCTCCCATTTCCCTTCTCTAGCTGTCTCTTTTCTCGTGACTTTTCTGAAGCCTGGTATCTTTGATGGCCAGAAATCAAACTTCAACTCAGTAGAGGTGAGAAAAAACATTTTACGTTATTTCCTAAGTAAACCTGAGCTGTTTGCACACAAGAGTCTTGAGGGACACCCTACGGTTTCATTTAGGGCTGCCCTTGGACACCTACCATATGAACAGCAGTTTTTCTGAAACCTGGTATCTTTGATGGCCAGTCATATACTCTACAGCAGGCTGAAATCAAACTTCAACTCAGTAGAGGTGAGAAAAAACATTTTACGTTATTTCCTAAGTAAACCTGAGCTGTTTGCACACAAGAGTCTTGAGGGACACCCTACGGTTTCATTTAGGGCTGCCCTTGGACACCTACCATATGAACAGCAGTCTTGTCTCTGACTAGTTTCTCTCAAAAGAAACTGCAAAAATGACTTTTTAGCCCAATAGTCATCCTGCCTAACCACCATGGTCCATCATCGAATATGTTTACTAGAGCCCGTTGCATTGAGATTTCTTACCTGTAATTCCTTTCTAACCTTCTTTTCTTGCTTTGAGACTTTCTTACGGATTTCAGTTTATTCAGTAATCTTTCAGGACTTTTTTTTGTCCTTCATGTTTGTAACATCTTTTCATTTGTTAAAATCTTCAAAATACAATTTAACGTCCTTTTGCATTTTCGTCAAATCAAAGAAATTTCTTCATCATCATCATCATCATGGCTAGGCTTCGTGAATGAAAATATGGGAAGGGCTCTACCCACACTTGCTACAAGCACGCTGATGGCTAAAAAGGCCGATGCGGGATAGGCAAGTCCAGTTGCAAAAGGCACAGCAGAAGGTCCCCTTAGGCTGTATTGGCGAGGCACGGTTCTTTCTGCGTTGTCTTTTCTCCTCGAGACTAATTTTACGCGCGTTCTCAAAGGAGGCAGCAGCGTTATGGATGGTGTGTCTCCACGTCTCCCGATTGGAGGCCAGAGTGGAAGTTGATGGTAGTCAATACGGTCAAAACTGAGGTATTGTTTCAGAGAGTCCTTGTATCTGCTCTTTGGGGCTCCTCTGTTGCAGCAGCCGGTGGCGAGTTCACCACAGAGCACAACCTTAGGGAGGCGGTGATCCTCCATCCTGGAGACGTGCCCTGCCCAGCACAGCTGCGTCCTCAGCAGCACGGCCTCAATACTGGTGACCCCTGCCTGTTCAAGGACAGTGACATTAGTCACGTAGTCAGTCCAGTGGATGTTTAGGATTGTACGGAGGCACCGCTGATGGAAGCGTTCAAGG
Organism: Apaloderma vittatum; assembly: GCF_000703405.1. Classification (NCBI taxonomy): domain Eukaryota; kingdom Metazoa; phylum Chordata; class Aves; order Trogoniformes; family Trogonidae; genus Apaloderma; species Apaloderma vittatum. The sequence continues at coordinate 10,598 of NW_009701919.1, forward strand.
AGTCACAGGTGGTGGCAGTAGATGACCCATGATTCAGACCCATATGAAAGAGCAGACAGTACAACGGCTCTGTGGACACTAATCTTTGTACTTTTCTTCAGGTGTTTATTGCACCAGACTCTTTTATGGAGTTTTCCAAAAGCTCTGTATGCCTCTGCTAACCTGTTGTCTATCTCTTTGTCAATCTTCCCATCCGAGGAAATGATACTTCCTAGACAGTTGAACTGCTGGACTGACTTAAGCTCTGATTTGCCTGTGGTGATGTGGGGATGATGGGAGACCTCCTGAGGTGCAGGTTTGTTTAATGTTATCCAAACTAATATTGCCTAATGTGACTAATAATACCTACTGTGACATTTTATGAGGACTACATTAATTGTTAGTGCTCTCTGTAAGGATTGCACTCTACACATTTCCACTCAATTTGTGAATATGTTCTTGATTCCTCTTGAACTGTTCATCTTCCACTACACAGCATCAGATCTCTTCAAATTACCTATTATAGTGATGAGATGCAATATGATAGCAGAGAGGCAATAAGTACCTTCAGTTAATATTCAGTTTTTCATTATATATATTGATTTGGAATCATTATTTCCAAATAGTTTACTGAGTACAACTTGCTGTAAAACTATTGAATTTAATTTTGTTTTATTATTTTACTTTATTTCATCAACCTGTGATTCTGACTAAGAGAGCTCTGAGTTAGAGATCACAATCTACCTGGAGCTATCAGGAAACAAATACCTTGTTCACCCTCATACTTGGTCGCATTATGGGTCGATTTTTATTCAGAATGGCATTTGAACCATTCCTACATCCACATTAACGTGTATTCTCCCCAGAATCCTTCTCAAACCTTCTTGGTGTGTACAAAGCCACCAGTTGTGCTTGAACATGAGATGTCACTGTTGCTTTGAGAGCCTCCACAATCATCAGGGATCATTATGCTTTTTCATTTCCATATTTACACCAAAGAAATATGGTATGTGCTGATAGATACTACCTGATGAAATAGTGTTGCTGCCACAAGCTGTAAGGCAAGTTTTGCATGTATTTGTCCAGCAGGTCAATGCCTATACTGCGGGATCTCCAGTGTGATATACATATATATGTATGAGTATTAACAGATGTGTTCTTATTTGTAGGAATCTTTCATATCTCATTTTCCAAGAATTCTGCCATACATGTTAAGAGTCTGTAGCAATTTCCAATATCTGAGCTACTCTTAGAATTAGCAGCTCTGTGTCACATAAGGAGGTCAGGGTAGATTCATTTTGTCTTTTGCTGGTGATGTTAATCTCGGAAATGAAAGCCGTTCTAAATGATATACTTGCTTGTTTCTTTAAAAAAAACCCAAACCCCAACAACCTAACAAAGAAAAAACCCTGAACAAACAGAAATAACCTTACCTAATTGGATAGCAACCACTATATTCACTTTGACAAGTCTAAGTTAAAACACCTTTTAACCAAAAGCTTCTTTATCACCCTCTGAGCACATTTCCACAAATTATACCATTTCCCAGATGTGTCTGGAGAAAATGAGACAGGTGTCTGGAACCATTTCTTCCTAGTAAGCACAGAAAACAACATTAGCATTCAATTTAGTGCACACATTATCCCATGTAATCCACAAGTTGATTTAAATGTTAGCTCTGAAAAATGAAAAGCTGGATGAAAAAATAAATGTACATCGAAGACCCAACTTTTTGGCTGTTATTTGTGTGAATAGGCTTTAAAATACTTTGCAGCTCCGAGGACGTAAGATTTGGTTTGTCACATTCAGTTTTCTCCAAAGGATCCCTGTCTAAGTAATAATAAATTATGTACTTTTCATGCAGTTATAACCAAAGTATTTAACAGCATCTGTGCCTATTAATGAATAACTTCCTGATGAGGGGTTTGTTCTTATGGAAGTATGAGTTCAGTCATGCCTTTTACAACACTGCAGTAAAATTAGATTAATGCTGCTGATGTCAATGCTGATACTCTATACCAACTTGTGTAAATAGATTATCATTGTACATTAATACATCTTACATATATCTATACTATGTCCCCATATACTTGTATTATATACACCTATACATTACTAATTAGAATAGGGAGACAGGTAAAGTACTAAAACCACGAAGAACAAAATGGCTGAAGAAGTCAGTCATGAAGGACCATGTTCCAGGGGTAAATTGTCATAACTTCAGCAGAAGAATAGCCACTAGCTGAAGGTATAGCTCATGCTTAGTGACCATAATTCAGCTCATGATGATTTCAATCCCAAATCCCAAAAGGCTGTTAAAAACAGTGATTCATTTTGTAGATGAGCAAAAAAGGTAAACAAATATTGTTAAATGTTACTGAAAAGAAATGGTTGACAGCCTGATTTTTCTAGTTGCCATTCAGATTTTATACACCAGACTTGTGATTTTCAGTCTGAAAATCTGTATGGTGGTGTTTTGGTGTCTTTTTTTCCAGACATCATACTTTAACCACAGACCTTGAGAGGTTTGAATTTTATATTCAAGTACAATGCTGATCTTGCCCTCTAGAGTTATTAATAACAGCAGAATGTTCTTTTATTTAGATTTTCTGGGCAGATTTCTGCCTTCTGCTGAAGGTGCTGTTTATATAATAAGTCTAAACTCAGTCACGATCTTGTGAGTAGTTTAAGGAATATTTCATTTGCTGTATTGACAATTCACATTTTTTTATTACCCTTTGTGAAATCTCTTTATCAAAACAGTGAAATTTCTTTTTAATGTTAAAGGGTTTTGTTTTTTTCCTTGAAGTATTTTTTATGCTGAAGAGGCAATGTCTTCAGTTTTTAGGCAGGTAACTTTTTGAGAGGGCAGGACACAAAGTTCTTAATTCTGTCTATGTTTATAGCACATAGGAATGGTCTTCAAGAACTTTATGTAGGTCTGTGATCACATGTCACAATGTTATTAATCTTCCAAACAGATCTAGATGACTGCTAACAGATGTTTACCTAACCCATTTTTTTAAACCTCTTAGGGAAGCATATTCAACAAAATCCATCCCTGTGTTTCATCTGTCTTAGAGTCAGAAATTTCTTCTAATATCTATTGCATCTCTTACTGAAAAAACAATCCAAATATTTCTTGTCATCCCCTACTGAAAACATGAAATAATTTATCATTGTCCTCCTCAAACTGGAAAATGGCTGACACTTCTGCTTCTTCAAGCCCCAAATGATTACTTGTTAACATTTTAATTAAAGTGAAATATGTCATGTGGATGACAGACAGATAGCAAGGGCACCTCTGGCTTGCCAAAACTTGGAGAAGAGTTTCCAGACAGAATGTGTTGATATGAAAATTATGGATATATATTACTGTAGAAAATATAAAAAGTTTAAAAGGTAAATAAAAGAAAATGGTACTCTGACTGACAGCCTAGAAACTAAGCAAAAATTGATATATTCACTCTCTTCACAGAAAAGAAGAAAGCTAAAGCTTTCATCTAAGCTAAAACTTGTGGTGAAGATTTTCACATCTTTAGCTGTGTGAGGAGCCATATACTCTTGTGTTCTGATTATGTTCTTATATATTCAGAATTACACAATAGAAATCCAGTGGGTTAGAACTGCTGAAAATGTCTGAGTCATTAAGAAAGAAGGAGAACATTGCGGCTCTCACTGAGTGAAGCTCATACAGGACATCAAACCGTGAAATCCAGGTGGATCAGACTCCTTGAGAGAAACTGGTTAAATTCTCCAGAAAACAGGGCTTGGTCTAGATTGAAAAATCTAAGCTTTCACTCCCTAGGGGACTTCTGGGGAAAAAAAAAAAAAATCAACCAACCAACCAAAAAGAATCAGTCCATTTAATCCTGACGAGTTGGTTTTGGGTTTTTTTTTCAGTAGGAAAACTTAAAATAGCAAATAGTTAGAGGCTTTACCAAATCTATTTCTAATAAAGTTGGAACAATGACTGAAGAATGGAAAGATTAAGAGAGTCAGCAAAATGACAGGTTTCACAATCCTTACACTATCAGAATGAACAACAAAAGAAGATAAAAAAGTGCAAGAGAGTAGACTTCAATACATTCAGAGAACTGACAGATTAGGGTTTATGAGAAGCCAATGTTCACAAAAGTGTTTAAGAGAACTGTCAGTTCCTTAAAAATGTGTATTAATCAGGGCAGTGTGCTTAGAGAAATTGCACAGAACTCAAAGAGCAAAAGGAATGATCTGAGATCTAAAAAAATCTTGCAAGAGAAGAGAGAAGAATGGGGTTTAATTTAAGGACAAGGTGCATAGAAGGAAACACAATGTTAGAAATAATGGAAAACTGAAACAAATGTCTTGGGAGCGTATTGGTATCTTTATAAATTTTGATCTTTAATAAGCAAAAAGATGGATTCAGCTTTGCAATTCTGTACCTGCCTTGCTTTTCCCTATCCCTGACTAACAGGCCCAGGTCTGTTAACCTCTCCTCAGAAAACCATGCCTCTCTCTCCCTTTCTACACTGAGTTTTCCCAGTACTGCAGTTGGGGCCTCATAAACAGTGAGTCAAGGAGAACGTTTACCCTTTTCTTCTTCACTCACACAGAAATACACTCACCCTGTCTGCACCAGTGTAAATTTATTGGCTCATGTCAAATTTGCAATATAAGGTGTTATACACAGTTCAACCTTCATTTCACTGAGAGGTCACCCCAATATTTCATCATTACATGCTTGATTCCAGCACTTATTAATAAAGATGCTGCACAGAGAAACAAATGGAGTAAAGTACCCTTCCAGTTTGCTGTAACATCCCAGTAAAATACCCTGCAAAGTGTTTTTCAACAATCACTTGTGCAAATACAATGATTTTATCTAGAACATTTTTCTCTGGCTGGTTTACAGGAATGCGAAAGGAAACAGTGTCAGACCCTTAAAAAATAAAGTTCAAAAGTAATCTGCAATGCAAATTATCCAGAGTAACTGCACCTCCTTTGCCTTCCTCCCACAACAATACATTAGAATGTTTTGATTTGATTTGTATTGAAAACTCCATGCTGACTGATTCTTAGCACATTATTATTATTAATGCTTATGTAATAGTGATGTGTTAGAGCCTCATTCCAAAAGCCTGAGTGAGGCTGAGCCACTTAGACTTCTCTGTGACATTCTTCTCTCCTTTTAAAGATGGATCAGATGTTTGCCTTTCTGCAGTTGTCACTACCATCCATGCCTCATGTGGTACCAAAGATACCAGCATACTATGTGGTGACTAGCCAGCTTCTCCTGTAAGTACCAAAGAGTGAAATTCAGATGTACTGCTGTGTTGTTTGTACCAATCTTCCTTAAATATTCCTTAAATTTTATTCTCTGTCTCTTCACTCTGTCTTTGTTGAACCTCGTTTTGACTTTGGGTCACATGTAACCTTTCTAATGGGGCCTTACAGAGAAGGCAAACACCACTGTAGCCTTCTGTGTGTCACTAGGCTTTTGCCAGGGTTTTTCTTTGTTGACTGGTATTGAATTTTGATTTCTCTTGTTGTTTTTTTTTTTTTTCATTTGCTACAGAACTATTTATACAGATTTTTCTTTCCCTTACCAAGAATATTTTATTTCGTATATTTTTCTGATGTGTTTTCTTCTCACAATGTACTATCCATTACAGTTCATTCTCAGTCATCTGGTCTTATTTTTACACTTTGTCCTATTTTTTAATACTCTTCTTTGAAAAATTTTTAAGGACTCTATTCAGCTATAACAACCTCTCACTATGCTTTGTTTCTCACCTGTTCTTTACATTAGGGGTTTTACTTCTCAGTTTGTGATATAATCTGTAACAGATCATTTACCTGCTTTAAATTGGACTATCTTCCCCAGAAATCCTACTTACTGCCTCACTTAACAAGTGAACAAATTCCTTCTTAGCCTTACTCTACCTTACTCTTTTCACCCATTTCTTAGAGAAGCAAATGTTATTTTTCACAATCGTGTTCTCCCAAATTACTGTTTACCTTCAGATCCTCAGTCAGTTCTAATTAGCTGGAAAGAAAGCTGAAACAGTCATTCTTCTAGTTGACTTCTTTAGCTCCCTGGGGAAAAAAAAACCTAAAGGTTTGGTACTTTTCAAAACTTGATGGGTCGTTATACTGCTGTAAAATTTTCCCAAAGAAACTTGAAGTTCTCTATCACCCTCAGATACAGTCTTTGTGACACATTTATTGTGCAAAACCTCTCTAATTAAGCTGAGTAGGATATCATAGAATCATCGAATCAGAATGATTTGTGTTGGAAGGAACATCAAAGATCATCTAGTTCCATCCCCGCTGCCATGGCAGAGACCTCTCTCACTAGATAAGGTTACCCAAAGCTCCATTCAGCCTGGTGTTGAACATTTCCAGGGATGGAGTATCCACAACCTCCCGGGGCAACCTGTTCCAGTGCCTCACCACCCTCAGGATAAAGAACTTCTTCCTTATGTCTAAATTTATGCTCTTGCAGCTTCCATCTGTCCTGTCACTACAGGCACTTATAAAAAGTCCCTCCCCAGCCTTCTTGTAGGCTCACTTCAGGTACTGGAAGGCCACTATAAGGTCTTACCAGAGCGTTCTCTTTTCCAGGCTGGACAAGAATAACTCTACTCTTTCAGCCTGTCCTTGTAGCAGAGGTGTTCCAGCCCTCTGACCATCTTGGCAGCCCTCCTCTGGACTCCCTCCGACAGCTCCATGTCTTTCTCATGTTGGGAGTTCCAGAGTTGGATGCGGTACTCCAGGTGGAGTACTCCAGGTCTCACAAAGGCAGAGCAGAGGGGCAGAATCATCTCCCTCGACCTGCTGGTCACACATCTCTTGGCACATCCCGGAATGTGGTTGGCTTTCTGGGCCGCAAGCACACACTGTTGGCTCGTGTTGATCTTGTCATCCACCAATATGCCCAAATCCTTTTCCCCAGGACTGCTCTCAATCCACTCATTGCCCAGCTTGTATCTGTGCTTGAGATTGCCTCGACCCAGGTGCAGGACCTTCCACTTGGCCTTGTTAAACTTCATGAGGCTGGCCTGGGCCCACTTCTCAAGCCTGTCAAGGTCCCTCTAGATGGCATTCCTTCCATCCAGCATGTCAATTGCACCACACAACGTTGTGTCATCAGCAAACTTGCTGAGGGTGCACTCAATGCCATCATCCATGTTGGCAACAAAGATGTTAAACAGGGCCATAGTGCCAGTCCCAATGCTGATCACTGAGGGACACCATTTGTCATTTGGTCTCCACTTGGACATTGAGCCATTGACTGCAACTCTTTGAGTGCAATCTTCCAGCCAGTTCCTTATCCACCAAGTGGTCCATCCATCAAATCCCTGTCTTTCGCACTTGGAGACCAGGATGTCATGTGGGACAATGTTGAAGGCCTTGCACAAGTCCAGGTAGATGACAGCAGTTTCTCTTGTCAGTTGATTCTGTCACTCATCATAAAGAGCCACCAGATTTTTCAGGCAGGATTTTCCCTTGGAGAAGCCATGCTAGTTGCCACATTTTCCTCCACATTTCCTCCATATTTTCCTCCACATTTTCCATCTGCAATATACCATCTCACACATTGTCCGGAAGAAGATTTTATTCTCCCACAGGTCTTACTTTTTATACATGCTGCACAGATCTGACTGTATATTCTTACAAAAATAAATACCTGATCTGAATTCTCCGTGATGTTCATATTCAGGTTTTTAGGGTTTTTTTTGGTGTGCAACATTCTCTCTGCTAGTCAAAAAGAGAGGTAGTTGTGTCACTGTATTTGCCAAAGCCCAGGTAACTGTTGAAATTATAGAGCTCTGTGTGCTTTTGTGAGGAGACAGACTAAAACTCCTAGTGGTTAGAGTACCAAACTGGGAAAGAAGTCTAGGATCTTGCCTCTACTGAGAGGAACTTGTGGATATTTTACATCAAAGAGCTATTGGGAGAAAAAACCCAAACACTAGTTATCTTCACAGCAGTAATCAGAGTCCAGGGTTTGTACTCTGGGTGAACATCCCATGCCAGGACATGTCAGCAGTTCTGGGCTTGATTTAACTACTGTTATCTTCTCCTGAGAAACCTGGGTCATTCCTTGAGCTGTAAAGGAACCTGATATTCCCAGGTGATGCCATGAATCCAATCAGTTAGATTAGGCAGAATTTGTAGCCCCTAACATAAGATGCCTGCATTTTTCATTGGAGCTAATCCAGCACCCACATGACATCCAACATTGTTAAAGATCTTAGTCAGTTTTTTGAGATATTGTTCAAAACTTGTGCAAGTGCATGTGAGAGAGAGAAAGAGGCAAAAAGATGGAGATGTTTTCCTTCTCTAATGTTGTTACTGATTTCTCAAGCTTTTCCATTTGGAGCAGATGCCACATGTTCATTTGGGACAAAACAGTTATCTTAATTTCAGATCTAACATCTGCTCTTTCTTAATGGAAGACCTGCTCAGTGATTAGACAACAGTTTTCTTGCTGTGTGAGACAGAATATAAGGCTATCCTTTACATGTATTACAGGGAAGATTTTTCCCCCTGCTTCTTGCAACTATTATAGTTGCAACAGATTGGAATCTTCTGTGTTAAAAAGCAAACTCTTCTCCTTTTCCAAGCCAAGGAGTATGGATGTGACACCCATATTATTCATATGCTTTCAACAGTCACATTATTCTAGATCTTGGCCTAGAAGATTAAAATAACAGAATGCTGGTTTAAAGGTGAAATCAAGAAGCAATTTTCAGAGTCCTCTAAGGTCATACCTTGAATTTTAATTCCCACAAAAGGAAAATGAATCAGACCTGGGAGTTTTTAGTCTAAAAATCTTATGCCTGGAAAGGAACACAGTTTAAAAAAAATGAAAGTAAAGCACTTCTGAATAGTTATGATTCAGGCACAATAAGAAAATGCAGTTAATTTGAGAGTATGATGCTTCATGTGACAATAAAGCTGGATGCAGAGACTCCTGTACACCCAACTTTCAACATAGTCAGGCAAAGGGAAAGGTCTTAAGGACAAAAGACATTGAATGGAGAATTAATGGCCAAGACCTAAACTCAAACAGGTGAGAGTTGTTGTTGCAGTGTAGAAAAACATTCCACAGCATTCATTGTAATTCAGAAGCTGGTGAGAAGGAACACAGCAGGTTGCCTGCAATTGTGGTTACAACATGAGCTCTGTGCGAACAGGGAGGGATCAGATGCCTGTGGAGCAAATAGCAAGTTGTTCAAGCTCAAGTTACAGGCAATGAAAAGGAGAGAAATGGTTGTGAATAGGCCAGCTGGTTCTTTTAAGAGGCTGTTGAGTGGAGCAGCACTGCCATTTAACCTCCTTCACAGAGCTGGAGTGAGGGTTTAAGTAATCACAGGGCCTTTGCTGGATGCTGTCCCACTCACTGTCACTCACCTCTGGTCAGGTCAGGAAGAGGCATTACTAGTGCTTATTGCTGGGCTGTGGTTTCTGTACGTGTTTTCATACAGACTAAAGGCTGAGTCAGAAGCAATGCAGAATTACGTCCTCCAACACCCACAGCGAGTCGCTGAGCTCCAGACTGACTCCTAGCATTCAGTCCCTGCTGATGGCATGACCTGCCATGCCAGGCGATACCTAGGATTCTTCTCCCTTTCTCCATCACCACCTCCCTGCTCCTTTGGGCACTGCAGGCTTGCATTGCCTCACTTGTGGGCAAGCACACAGCAATAGCAATGGTGCCAAGAAATATCTGCCCTGTCAGCTAGAAGGCAGGTGAGGATGCTGTCCATTTAACCCACCTCCAACCAAGCTAAGCACTTCTAAAAGCATGTGGCTACTTTCAGCACCTGCCTGGAGTTCCAGTTCAACAGAAATTGAACAGCCCTGATCCTCAAGGGTCTATATTTCCTGGAAACTGAAGGGCAACTTGACTTTTACTGCAAGTACTTTCCCTTGAAGAAGAGTGCTTAGTAAACAAGGCCACCAAAATCACTAGGTATTTTTGGAAGTCTTTGGTGTGGACTTGTGAAGGCTTAAGCATGTTTTACCTTCCCAGTGATGGAGGTGTTGTCTTGTCCATCTATCTATCATCATGTTAGTGCTGTTTAGCTCAATGTATTCAGTATTTATATGCAGTAGAAACATGAATGACAGCCTTTAGCTGTGTTAAAACCAACTGTCATGCAAAAAGAAAGTTCTCATTGCTGAGCCAAATTTTGAAACTCCTTAGAGCAGTGTATTTTCTGATCCACTTGAGCTGCTGTAGAGTTATACCCTTGGTGGGACTTAATTTTCATAAACATCTCTAAGAATAGTAAATTATTCATTATCAAGACCTTTTCATTAACCACTGACATCAGTTCCTCTCTCTGCTCTGATGAGAGAAAAAAAGGAGTCTGTTACACCAGGAGTGAGAAAAGAATAGCTGCTTGGCACTTAAATTCCGTTAATTCTATAAATACTAAGCATCATCATAACCTATGATTAGAAACTTTAGTTCAGAATTCAGGGCTATGTGTTCAGCTCCAGTGATTTACAGTTTCCCTCCTCTATCTAGCTATGATAGCAATTTTGCATAAATGAACTGTATTAAAACAAAGCAACATGGAACAAAAAATTACTGTTCTCACTTTCTAAAATATCATAAATTAGGAACAATCTGCTAAAAGCACTAGACTTGCCTTCATCTGAATTAGTCCTTGTGCATACCGTCTTCCTGAAAATGCGTAATCAAAGTGGTAGTGTGTAATGTTCTGAAGCAAAGACCACGATATTCCTAAGAAGTTGATTTGTCAGGTGAACTGGAAAAACTGAGAAATAAGAACAACAAAACCTCTTATTTCTTCAAAATTAAATGTTCTTGCTTTTTTTTTAAAAAAAAAACCCAACATATAATCCCCCTAAGCATCAATTGTGGGTAAAATTAGAAGATGCCTTAATTTTTAAGCTTTTATTATATACTTTAAAAAATATAGGCAAACTGCATATTAAAAACATGCCATTTCAAAATAAAAAGTCAAACTGTTTTTGCCAAAATATACGGAAGCAAAATGTTTTTAGAAGAAATAGGTTTTAGTTTGGTCAGAATTCTCCTCTTAATTTGAATAGAATTCCTACTTACTCTCTGTGATTCTGAAACCACCTTTTTCAGCAAACATGCTATTCTCAACAAAAAATCAAATAATCTTCTTCATTCCTGTTCCCTTGCTTCAGATGGAGGGAGGTTTTGTTGACATCATTTTAACAACACAAATGTAGAAATTCCATATTTCTGTCAAAATTAATGATCATATCCTACATTTTGTTGCCTCTTCCTGGATTATGGGCCTTTTCTAATGAGCTGATGTGATTCATATCAGGATGATGACCAACAGCTTGGGGCATAATATCATCAGAAATCCCCTGTGAGTTTGCAAATTGTCAGATATATGAAGAACGCTGCTTGTAGGTTGTGCTTATGAGTCCTATATTATTTTTTTTTGAACTGTCACTGAAAAACTCTCGAAGTCATTATGTCTCTTCCATATTTGTCTTTTAACAGAAATGTAAGTAATTACTGCTTTACAAAAGTGTATCTGCTGTAGAATCTCATATTAAAATGTCTCTTGTGCATTTTTAAGACTCATTTCTCTGCACCCTAGTTATCCCTTCTTTTGGCAAAAGCAGGTTTTCCCCTGAAGGGAATATCCACTCTGTGAAAAAAAAAAAAAAAATTAAAAAAAAGAAAAATATTTCTGTAGATTATGGTCTTATTTCATTAAAAATAATAAAAAATGCATAAACAGCCACATGTGTGGAAACACTGATAAACACTGGGGTCTCTACGAATGGCAAGAAAAATTGACTGTCCAAGTGTCACTCTACAGACTACATGTCTCTGAATAATCTTCTCATGTTCTTACCAATTAAAAAAGAAAAATATATGAACCCCTAAAACTGAAGACCCCAAAATAGCAAAGTAGAGATCTTGAATCCAGATTGATCCAGAAGTTTTAATTACATTTTCTTCAGTTGATGATTTAAATATGAATGAGACCCCTGAACAGCTTTCCTGAGCAAGACTTTTTCATTAAAGACCCAAAGAGGTTGATCTTCTGAGTCAAATATACTAAAAGGTGGGAAACAGAAATCCAGTTTGATTTTGAGAAGTAGGAACTGTTTGAGAAGTAGGAACTGGTGAAATACTTCTGATCTCATATGATGGAATAAGTAAAGACCTCTGAAAATCTGATCCTCACTGTAATCTTTCAGCTATACATACATGATTAAAAAGTAATAACAAAATTAAAAATCACTCTCCTAAATAAAAGTAATTTGACACATGCAGTCTCCATCTCACGGTTAGCAGAGCTGCTAATTGCAATTTGAGTGGATTCTGGGGAGCACACAAAAAGTGATTCAAAGTGATTCAGAGGTCCCTTCCAACCCCCTAACATTCTATTTCTTTGAAAAGTATTTCACATAGCCCGGTGTCGTGGTTTGACCCTGGCCGGCAGCCAGGTGCCCACACAGCTGCTCTCTCACTCCCCCTTCTCTGCTAGACAGGGGCAGAAAATATTTTAAAGGGCTCAAGGATTGAGATAAGGACAGGGAGATCACTTTTATTTACCGTCCCGGGCAAAACAGACTCGATTTTAGGGAAATTAGTTAGATTTATTAAGAACAAATCAGAGGAGAGTAGTGAGAAATAAGAAGAAGCAAACAGATCTTAAAAGCAAAAACGCCTTCCCCCCATCCCTCCCTTCTTCCTGGGCTTAACGTCAATTCTGATTTCTCCACCTCCTCCCCCTGAGTAGTGAAGGGGGACAGGGAATGCGGGTTATGATCAGTCCACCCGATGTTTCCTCACTCCGGAGGAGGACTCTTCACTCTTCCCCAGGGTCATTGTGGGGTCTCTCTCACAAGAGACGAGCTTCGCGCTTTCTTCTCTGGTATGAGTTGTCCCAC
>NW_009701920.1:0-11435 GCF_000703405.1 Apaloderma vittatum
AAGGTAGGACAGGACAGGACATGACGGGGTGCTCACCCGCGCCGGCAGCTCGCCGCAGCCTTCACGCTGGGGTCTCAGAGGGTCGCAGTGAATCACCATCCACTGAATTTCGAACTGGCGAAGGAGATAAAAACAAATTAGTTGGGGTGCGAGGAGGGTCACACTGGGCGAGGAGGAACAGCGGTCAGCTCCCGGCGTGTTTGTAAAGGGGAGGGATTTAGTGGTAATAGCTGTGGGTGTATCAGGGAGCTCAGCCTGGAGCAGAGCTCAGCCCTGGGACGCTCCCCGGGGGCATAAACCTATGGAGGAATTTAAAGAGAAGGCGACATTTGCCATTTACCTTTTTTTTTTTTTTAGTGTTCTTCATAAGCATGGGCATTTTTCCTCATGCTATGAGGTGGTTTTATCAGACACACAAAAAGATTTTTCTCTGAGGGTATAGTTGTGCCCCATGTAGGTCTGGGGACAGAAATGTAGCCCAAGTGGGAAAAGTTCAGAAAGCAGCACTACATAGGCACTGGCAACAGTCTGCAACCCGGTAATACACGCCTGTGAAATTTGGCATCTTCTTTGAACATTTGTATTTAGCACTGGAAGATGACACAGGATCATCCACTTCTCAGGAACCGCAGCTGGAACTCACCTGATGCACTATACAGATTGAAAAAATATACCCTCTGCTGAAAGTTGCTGAGTAGCTCAAACATACAGCTTCAGACTTTATGCATTGACATATAATGCATCACGTGGAATTTTAAGTACCAGAAGCATATTAAATTGCGCATAAAATATACCTAGTGTTTAAAGTCTTGGGTTATTTTTCCCTTCCCATCACACATTCATCTTGGCTTATGAACCACTAATGAGTGGTTTATCCAGAGATTTCTCAGTGTGATACTAAAATTTAGAGGCTCCTATTCCTTTCTATTCATTATGAATGGCTGAGGAGCTGGGGGGAAAGAAAGTTCTCGGGTTTTTTCTTGTTACATCATTGACCACTGGTACAGAAAACACTGATTTGGTTTTTTTCTGAGAAGCTGAAAAGGCAAGTGAGCATCTGAGGGCTTTTACTTCTTATTTCTTTTCTTCTCCGAGTCTTTCTTCTTACTCTTTGGAGCTAAAGTAACTCCCACAACATAACGTCTCAGTGCTTCCGGGCTGCCTTCTGTGCTTCCTCTGGGATATCTCATTGCTCTTCTCCATCCCAACTAATACAGAAGGCAGCCCATCATTCTGAGATGCTTTCCTCTCCCACCACTATCCTTACACTGACTTAGTTGCATACTGACTGCTAGAGCTAATAAATGCTTTGAGTCTGAAGTCCTTTAAGATCTCTGCAAGACACCCACATATCCACAAGTTGTTTTGTTCCCCCTTGCTTTCACCTTCATCAGTTCAGTGCTGGGACTCCTGAAATGCTTGATATCACATCTCTACTCTTTTGTTTGCTTTGCAATCGTCACAGTTTTCAGAGTGCTGAGACTAGGGCACAAAAGAGGCAGTGCTCTCATTTCTTCTACCTGTTTATCTGACACCACTATCTGTGAGTTGGTTCTCTGCCTCCTTTATCCAATTCTCTTTTTAAAACCTCCCCCAGTCCTTCCCCAGACAACTGAATGTCATAATATACATATAAAAGAACTGAATGTATATTATAATTTAATCCTACAAGGCAGAAATACAATAATAAAAATAAGAAGGTATATGGAATGTGAATATGAGGGTGCATGAAGCAAAAAAATGGGATCAAATGATACCTATATGATAATTTGTTTCATGATGTACAACTAGATTGAGTCCTGAACATATTATTCACTTCTGAAGCTCTGTTGCAGAAGGAAAGAGGTCCATAACTGGCTCTAAAGCAGTTTATAATCTATTTATGATTTAAATTAAAATAGATACAGTTTTAAGTGACAGAATTTCTAATTCTTCAGTTTGTGTGTTTAATATTAAATTCAAATTATATTAAATATTATTAAAATTTTAAAGCCATCAACACAGTAGTTAGGAAATTCCATAATTAGGATTGTTTGTACAAATTTCATCTGTATGTAATCAGAAATTGTACAATTCCACACTTCTTTCCTTAGAACATTTCCCTCATTCACAAGACCAAATGAGTAAGGTCATGGAAATTATTCCGATCCTGCAGAAACTGTAAGTTTGGAAGTAAATGGGACGAAAGGTGTTAAAAAAAGAAAGGATGGTTTTGTGGAAGTAGCAGATAGATGGCACTGAATGAGCCTGCTTTTGCATCATAATTCCAATAGATAAATTATATAAATCAAAACAGCCACATTAGAGAGCATTCTGCAGGGCCAGGTGGAGGGAACTGAATGCCTGAAATAAAGTATCTGAGTACAGATTATGCAAAAAGGCTGATCAGTAACAACTGTAACTGGAATCAATAGCCCCGAGCTACACTTTCAACTTAAAATGTGATACAAAATCTGCAAATATTGAAAAAATTACTTTTAAGACATATCACCAGCGACCTATATCTGCATCAGCACATTCTAGGGTTTTTTATGTGCATGATCATTGCCTGTTTTTTGTCTTTTGTGTGTGCATGTATGTGTCTGGTTTCTGGCTTCTGTCCTAAGGTGAGAGATTTGAGATGATAAAATGCTAATTACTGGGTTGTGTTAGACTTCAGTGCATGACTGTCCAAATGCCAGTATCTGTGTCTTAAGAGAATATAAGTAGTAAATGCATATGCATTTTTTAAGGTTGAACTTTGAACATAAACAATATTAAAGTAGACATGTTTATTAATGAGATTATAAAATGTGAGTCCAGAATCTCATCTGTTTTCTTCCAACGCTCTTGAATGGCCAATTAATCATTTTGTTCAAGATGGGATATGAGCGGTGAGCATTAATTAAGGCCTGATACTCTTGTAAGTTTAAGACACAAAAAAGTCTGAATAAATGAGGCAGGCACTCTATGTGGAAAAAATATCTAACATTATTTACAAAACACTGTACCATAATGTGTATGTAAAAGGAGCTTAAGCGTTTTGAACATGCAGCTTTAATTTGACATTTCTTAGTTCACAGTTTCTTATTGAGGCGGCATTATTTTTTTAAAAAAAAACCCTGTAGTTGCTCTGTAAATTTTTTGCTTGGAGCTTTTACTACTGTTTTGAGGCTAGATAAAGCAAAAAAAAATGAGATGAAACCTGTCTGACTTTTTTTAAAATGAAAAATAAACCCCTTTTGTTGGCAAGGTAGTAAAAGGTGTGACTGGCCTCCCATTGATTTATGAGAGGTAAGAGAAGAGTAAATATGTCCTAGCCTGGCTGTCAAGGTACTTTTGCCCTCTTCAGTATTTCACAATGATTTTGTTGATTATGTTAAGCTGATTTAAAGGATGCCACTATTTTGAAGAGGTCTCATGTAGATGTTCTATAGATATCAATACAAAGCATTATTAAGGATGAAGTACAGAAATGAACGTCAGGTAAGTCAGGGGTAATCATAAAGCAAAGTTATTAAAACATAACAGCTGGAAACTCGTAAGTGTTTAAGACCCATAGGTCAGTATTTCTGACATCCATTTTTCAAAATTCCTGCAGGATTTCCATTTAATGTTAATTTCTGAGTCAGCACATAGAATTGGATTATGTATGTCTGTCAGTTCACTGTTTTCTCCTTGTAGCTTCCGTGGAAGTGCCCACAGCTCTGCACATCTCAATATCAGCTACGTAATCCAGTTGTCTTATTAGATGGGGGAGGTGAAGTTTAAATAAGATGTGAATGAGACATTGTCCTCATTTCAGCTGGGATACAGTTAATTTTCTTCCCAGGAGCAAGTACAGTGCTGTGTTTTGGATTTAGTGTGAGAATAGTGTTGGTAACGCACTGATGTTTCAAGTAGCACTTATCCTAAGTCAAGGATATTTTCAATTTCCCAGGTTCTGCCAGCAAGGAGGTGCATGAGAAGCTGAGAGGGAGCACGGCCAGGACAGCTAACCTGAACCAGTCAAAGAGATATTCAGTACCATAGAACATCATGCCCAGTATATAAACTGGTGGGAATTGGCTGAGGGGCCCAGTCACTACTTGGGTGTCAGTCAGTGGCTGGTGAGAAATTGCATTGTGCATCATTTGTCTTTTATTGGGTTTTATTTCTCTCACTTTTTTTTTTGTTATATTCCTACTAACAGTAGTAGTGATAGTAGTAATAACTATAAATACCAGGCACTATCACTTCTAGAAGCAGACACTGTCTAAAAGAAAATGCTGTTATCTTCATAAAGTGCAACCCCTTGGAAGAGACTTAGCTGAAAAGTAAAATCACTAAACAAAGTGTTGGTTCTGTTTTATCTCAAACCAGGACATTATTGTTATATTTTAGTTTAGTTTAGTTTACTTATTAAATCATTCTTATCTCAACTCACGAGTTTTGCTTTTCTGGTTTTTTTTTCAATTCTCTTCCTCATCCTACACTGGGAGTGGGGAGGAATGTTTGCGCAGCTGTGTCGTGCTCGGCCTGGGTTAAACTATGACAGACCTAAATTTCTGGAGTACTATTTTCAGTTATAGCCACTCGCAGGGAAGGATTCAGTAGTACCATAGGCTTTAAGGAAAACTGTGACCCTCAGAGCACCTTTGTAGGTTCTTTCTGGGAGAAGTGGCTCCCTGTACCCCACTGGACTATTGTTGCTTCAGGGATGTTTCTGGGAAAGACATCATCCCTTCAGGGGAAGTACAACACAGCTAAGCAATTTTCAAGTGAAGCTTTCCTACAATTTTTCATCAATGATATCAGTGTTTTTCTCATTTTCCTACATCTCTTTAATGGGTTTTTAGAGCTTCAATTTCCTTGCATCTTCTTTCAAAGCCTTAGAACAGTTCAGCAAATTCTGGTGTTACTTGACTTTCCATAGCAAGTGTTCAGCCTTCTGAATATGAGATTTTACAAGGTGAAGAAAAAAATAAGACATGACTTTTTATTGTACACAGACCCACAGTGATTGTCCCTCTGTACTCGGCAGTGGTAATGCCACACTGAATCCAGTGTTCAGTTTTGGGCCCCTCACTACAAGAAAGACATTGAGGTGCTGTAGCATGTCTCCCCCTCCAGGGGAGGTTTAGATTGGACATGAGGAAAAACTTCTTCACCAAAAAGGTGTCAAGAATTAGAACAGGCTGCCCACGGAACTGGTTGAGTCACCTTCCTTGCAAGTATTTAAAAGACTGTAGATGTGGTTCTCAGGGACACGGTTTAGCAGTGGACCTGGCATTGCTTGGTTACCAACTGAAACTGATGATCTTAAAAGTTTTTTCCAACATAAATGATTCTATGATTCAATGATTCTACTATGAAAAAAATCAGGGTAATGCTTCTGAAATCACAGAAACAAAGTCAATTTATATCATCTCACAGCAGTTAGTGTTTGAGCACTAAGAGATTAATGTCCTTACCTTTCTATAACAAACACATGATTTAGGAGGTAAGTTCCTTTTCAGTTTTGAAATGATGATATATCTTGTATTGCTTAGAGGTTATAGTGGATTATTTGAATTACTTTTAGATAAAAAGAGCTACTTTCTTTTTTATCTAGAAAAAAGATAAAATGCAGCTATAAACCTGTATAAAAATTTGCCCTCCGTAAAACATTCCAGAAATCCTGGAATAAATCTTTGCAAAGGCTCAAAGGCAAGCTGCAGTTTCTAATGGAACTGTATCTATTACTCTCCTAGGCAATCACAGTAACAACAAGCAATAAAAAAACTCTCTTAAAATGACATGTATTGCAGTGCACCTGTAAGAAGTTGACCTACTCTGCAAGACAAATGGAGCACTCATAGAATACTGCAAAATAGAAGAATAGAAAACACATCATTTATGCTCTTTAAAAATTATACCACTGGAAGTAATATGCTTTAACAATGCCTGGAAATAAATTAGAAATTGTGCCTAGGACATATTAAATAACAAAGACGGTTTGAGATCTTTAAACTGAGTATAGTGAAGTAAGTCAAAGGATTAAGCCTAGAATATCCCTTAACATGGATTTACTTACCTGATTTAAAGAGAAGCTAAAGGCACAGGCTAAATCAGAAACTTGTGCAATATAAACAGCCATTTAAAAATTATTAGTCCATCGGAATGTGTAATTTCTTGATCATAATTTCAGATAATCTGCATTTTTATAACATCAAATTCGACCACTGCTATTGTAATTTTTGGCTTCATAGCACAGGCCATGCAATTCAAGCTAGTGAATCTCATGTCAAACCCACAGTTCTGTCCGAATTAAAGTTCTTGCTCAATGAACATTTTGGTCTCTCTGGTGTGAGGTACAGACCACAGATCCACGTCCTGAGACTTCCTTCTAGATCATGCTCCACACAGAGGAACTGATACACCCAGACAGAGCAGAATCCAGTGAGGGAAGTGTGCATGTCTGAGAAATTTCACTATTGAAATTTAAACATAACCTGGGTCATCTCTAACTTCACGCAGTGTGTGTGCACATATATATATATGCAAAATTTTAAAAAGAAAAGCTAGTACTTACCTGCCAAGGATTTGTTATTTTCTATCATTTCTGTTTTCAGAAAACATTTGAAGATACATTCCACAAAAAAACCCATGAATTGTGAAGATTCTATAAAACACTCTTTGCAGTAATAAACAATTCTGGAACTTACCGGAACTGAAATTTGAGGATTATTTTTAAGTTTTCCAAGCACAGCAAAGCCATCAACGCTGATTTTCCCTTTTGGCTTTATGTTTAAAGATTCTATTTTAATACAGTCAATAAAAAGAGTGATGCTGTTTGCTTCCACACTGATCATAAGCTTGTGCCATTGGGAGTCAAACAAGAAAGGCAGATGCAAAAATGATGCAGTATGGAGACTTCCATCCACTCCTTTATAAGAAAACTCAACACTTTTCATTTGACCATTAAGATTCACTCCGACTTGTTCTTTTCCTGAAGAATCCTGAATCTGCCAAATAGTCCAGTATTTCTGAAGTGTGGCTCCAGTCATCCGAAAAGTAGTTAAAAAGGAATATTCATCTGGCAATCCATTGGAATATATGGCACTGTGTAGGATCAAAACACAATACATTTGTGGAATATTTATTCTGAATATACTCTGATACACTCAATATATTCTGATACTCTCCATGTATCACCATGGAGTAATGAGAAACAGTTACTCAGTGGAACTGTATTTCAACCGTGCTTTAATCAGTGCTCTTCTGCAGGCAGTCCTGAAACAGGATGTCCTTTTGAGTCTTTAGCGTTTCCATGGCAAAAAGGAACAGATTCAGAAATGCAGGTTCTTCTAATATTGTACAATATTTATGATAATCCTTTCTAAGTGTAATGGATGGAAAAACAACAGAATCCTACTTCAGATTCAGACAGTATATCCTACATTTATGCTATTTCTTACTATTAAACTTACAAAATCATTCAGCGTAGTGTGACTTTATAATTGACCAGGTAGCTAGTCGGTGCAGATCTGATTTGGTTTTGAAGACATGTCTTCTGCAAATGCATTTTTTTGTTCAGCCTGACAATAACCATCTTGTTAATGTATCAACTATCACTTCAGCAGAAATCGTTCAATTGACAAATTGACAAATCTATGCTTTGTAAGAACCCACACTAAAAATGCATTATGCCCTGTGACATTCAACCACAAGATAACAATTGCCACATATAAAATGTTTCATTCTTTTGCAACTTATATAAGGTGAGATTTGGAAATACATACAAGTACTACTAGCTGTGTCACTCTTCAGAAGAATAATGTCATTTTCTATCTCAAATGTTTTAGTAAATCCAGTAGAATATTTAAGAAATATGCTGTTTCATATTTTGAAAAATTGTAATGTCATAGTCCAGTTGACACCAATACGTTATTTGCCATCTATCCACATTTAAGAATATGTTGTATACGAATAAATTTCTTAAGCAGGGCTATTTTGTCACCATCATTCATTAGAATAACTTCTCAGGACCTTAGGCATTTTGAACAAGGATTATTTTTGAGTGGCAGATCAATTCTGTCTCAGCAGCGATTTCCTGAGCATTAGTGAACCTCAGGCTTTATGGGGAGGGGGGAAAGTGTGAGAAAATTTGAATGAGTTCTTATTCCATATGCTTAACGACTATTGATTTACTAAGAGAGTACTTGCAGATAAAGTCTCCACAGTGTGTAGTTTGGTGTTAAAATGTCCAAAGCTGTAGTGCAATCATATTCCAGCAGGCGATGGCACAGCCTCAGAAAGATTTCTGTAAGGACTGGTGCAAGCCTGGCAGCAGTAGCTTCACCTTATTAAACTACTTGAACTGCTGATGTTTCTCCTTTTTCCCCACAAGCCTTTATATACACCTGAAAGCTGGTGTGTGGGGAAAGGCAAGATTGTTTCATAACACAAGGTGTGACACATACAAAGGTGAAAGCGGGGGTTCCTTGCCAGTGTCTTTAAACTGTCTGTGATTTGCTATGACTTGCATCTCTGTTGAGTGCAGATGCAGTAGTTTGTCCCAGCTGGTTTTGCTTGGTAGGATTTTATCTTATTTGTTGTGTTTGCTCATTGTACTATTTCCGTTTGTATCTTGCCTTCTCAAATGCAAATGTCAGCATGTGGACATTGTACCTTTCCTCCTGTTCTGAGCACTTTGCACTGTTTACTGCTATCCTCTATCCTTCCTTGTACTAGGCTTCTAGTTTATGCAACATTTATGTATTCTTTCCTATTCCAGGAAGATACTCCCTCTTCCTATCCAGACACACAATGACTCTTACTAAGCTCCTGATCCAGTTCAGCAAGTCTTTTATGGCCGTCTGTGTCCTTCTTCCCCATAATATCTCTTTAAAAAGTATTTGAATCTCCTTTACAGCTAAAACCTTAACTCATCTGACTCATTTATCTCTTCACTTACTGAATCCTGCACAACAGCTGTTTCTTCTAATACTGTACCAAAGGTGATATTGGTAGGTCGTCTTTTAACTATCCTCTGTGTGATATTCCACTTCTTTATCAAGTTTAGTGACTCCAAGGGATACAATACACCAAGCTACACAGCTAAAGGAAGTAGCACTAATCCTAGATTCTCTGAGAAGAGGCTTTCACTCTCTCTCTGCACTGCTAAGTTTTGCTGTCATGGCAATACTTGTTAAACTATTACACACATTCTCATCCCACCTCAGCTGTCTTAACTACCTTGGCAACAAAAAACCCACCAGCCAACAACAACAACGAAAAACCCCAGTAAGTAAACATAAACAGTATCAGTAATGTGATTCAACATAATGAAGCACAGCATAACCCATCGCCAGAAAGATAATCTTCAGGGGATTGTTACTTTGTAATATTAATACCTATAATTCTACAAGTAAAGTGGAGACAGATTCTCATCTCAGTTACTCCAACATTAATGAAAAGCAATTCCATTGTCTTTGGTGGTTTCAATGTATTTCAGTGAATGTATTTCAGTATTTCATTTTTCCCCAAAGCCTATGATCCTTACCTAGGCAAAGCCCTACTCAGTTAGCAGCTTAAAATGTTAAATATTTGGAAACCACCACAAATTTATCATTATATTTAAATCAACAATTATAGAGAAGTTACTCCTCCATCTCGCTGCAATGCAGACTGCTGGATTCTGTAATTTTTGTGAACAGCTGATAAATATATATAAGCAAATTATTTCCATAAATTATTTTTAACATACATGTTTCCAATTCCAATAATTTATGAAAAGAAGTAAAGCAATGTTAAATTTAGAATCAGGCAAATGAGCAAAGGAAGAATTAATATAAAAAAATAATTGAAGCACAAATTCAGTCCCAACTCATTTCCTATCTGCTTAAAATTGGGGATATAAGCCATAAGAGCATTTATTTATTTATTTATATTGTCTCATAAGTTTGTAAGACAGCAGTCTAGTCCTGCTTTCCTTGTGTACTCAGACTATTATTAACTGCTTTAATTGTATAATGAATGCAAGATCAGGTCGATATTTTGCCAGATATTTGAATCCTTGCTTAATTCTCCTAAATACAATTTTTCAGGGGGAAGAGTGAGTGCTAGAAACATTTGTCATTCAGCTAAGAGAACTTCTGAAACACTACTGTTTTCTTTTAATGATTTTCGTAAGTATCTAAGATTCTTGTTAATCCTGTAGTTCGGGTGCTTACCAGGAAGTTTTCTTTGAGATTTCAAGGCTAAGTCCTTCTGAAGCATCAATATAACCAAACTAAGTCATCTGACTGGATGGTGGAAGCCCTGAGTAGTCCCATGGACTTCAGGATTCATCAAGAGCAGCAGAGTATGTTAAAAGGTTAACTATGTACCGATCGGAATAGCGTAAATTGCTTATTTTATTAAACCTGTTTCTTTAAGAGTTAATTTTCTAGACGTGCTTCATTGGCCCCTGAGATAACTTTCTCCTTGTTAAATGAAGATTTTAGAAATGTTAGTACAACCCACTAAAGGTTGCTAGTGGGCAGAAATTTCTCTGGCCGACCTCATAATGATGCAGTATCATGCACCGAGAGGTGGGAGTTCTGTGCTCAAGCTGGAGACATTTGTGTCTGCTCCTCCTGAAGCCTCCTAGAATCACAGCTGACGTGGCAGGCACTGTCTGTCAGCCATCAAATAAGCAATAAACGATAAAACCTAGCTAAGCATTTTTAAAAGCAACTATCCTAAGTTATTAGCCAGAAGTCATTTGTTAAAATTCATTACCGTCGGCTATTCTCTTTTCGTCAGAAACATCCAGTTCCGAACTAATTATTTCTCTTATGAACTAATTCGTATCTTAACTGCATTTTGTCTTTTCCATTGCAGTGTCATCATCAATGTATTTGTAAGATATCTTTCTTGTAATGCAAAAGGAAAAACACCTGAAGAACTTTGGTGAATGGATGTAGAAAAGCCATGGTCTGGTAGAAGGTATTCCTGCCCATAGCAGGGAAATTTGAACTAGAGAGTATTTAAGCTGCCTTCCAACACAAACCATCCTATGATCATATGGCAGTCTAAAATATTTTACTATTCCTGATAATACTGACTGAAAAGTGAAAGTTGGGCAAGTCCTCAGTGATGATACTGTAATCGTCTTGCTTGCCATTTCTACATGTGTGCCCATCTCACAAAATCACAGAATCACACAGAATTACTGAGGCTGGAAAAGACCTCTGAGATCATCAAGTCCAGCTTATGACTCAACACCACCACATCGGCTAGAACACCACCACATTGTCTAGAAAAAAAAAGCTCAAAAAAGCCTATTCAAGGCACAAAAGCCTTGAAAGCCTCACGCTTTTTTTGCCTGTGCCGGCCGCCCAGCCCGGGATAAACACCGCTGTCACCTTCTCAGAACAAACTCTAGTCTTTTGCTTCCCCCATATCTTGCTCAAGTAGAAGCTCAGAGGGCCGGAGGCAGGTCCCGGAGG
>NW_009701921.1:0-3737 GCF_000703405.1 Apaloderma vittatum
ATCTATCTATCTATTTATTTATTTATTTTCCCAGAGGAAGTGTGTGCAAAGCTTGGGAGATCGAATTTTAGTAATGATAAGTAAGGATAACTTATTTCAGCCTTTTTTTTTTATTCCCCGTAACGCGGCAAAAGTCTTAAGTTCCGTACCGATGCCTCTTCAACCTTTTAACAGGATCTTCTAGGGGCGAAGTGATCTTGGCTTCTGAATGTTTTTTGCAGTGCAGCAGGAGCTCAGGCCTGTAGTTGGAGAGGAGGTGATTTAGTGTGTGAGTAACAAAAACTGAAGTGTGCGTTATCTACTGTCTTCTAGCGGAGTTAAAACAAAGCTGCAGAGCGCGGTTTAGAGAAGACCGAGGAGTTTGTTACTCCAGTGTTCTGTAACTCAAGCTGGAAGGGCTCTTATTTCCATGATGCTAATTCTTGAGGTCATGACCTGTAGCCTGTGGATGCTGGTATGAGGGTCACAGTGCGAGGTCAAAAAAGTCTATGCAAAGCTTCATTTTTTTGCAGTGGTTGGAGAACTGTCTGATTCTGGACAAGGAGGTTCGAATGTGTAGACTACAGCGTGCTTCCTGATAAACTGAAAATATGTAAGTTGTATTACGCAAGGCACAGGTTCATATGTTTCTTATCCCTCCTTAAATCAAGTTATATAGCCATAACAGCTCTACTGGAAGAGAAAATATGACTTGAAACTTCCCAAAGCTTTTGTAAACTCAAGCTATGTGAAGATTTAAAAATTATATTAAAAGAATCTGCTATTTTTTTTTTATTGCACCTCAGCATCCTTACTGAAATTAACATGTAGTTTCCCTCCTCTCCTCACTGTCCAACGGAACTAAGTGTGGAAAAGTCAAATGTTATTTAAGAAAATGATTAATGTGAAATTTAGTGGGAAGGTTGTTTCATTGCAAATGCACCTGAGTTTCATGAGAGCATGTTTTTAAGGATTTAATAACTTTCTGAGGCTATGACTAATAAAGATGAGAGTTGTCTACAGAGAACAGAGTTTGCATTTACTGCTTTCCTTTTCTTGAAGGTCAAGAAAATTCTAATTATTTGCTTTCTTCGTTGGCAACTCAATTCAGAAATTTTCTTCTGATTCAACAAGTTATTGAAAAAAAAGAGATTTCATTATTTTGACCAAAATGGATTATTTGATATAGTCTGCAATTGTTACTGTATAACTAGCCCTAATTTCTGTGAAAATTGTGTTCTGTCCTATCTCGATTAGAGTGCATTTGGTTCCTAAGAAGCATATATTGCTTTTCAGTTCTCGTGCCTTTTTAGTTCAGATTGTAGAACTATGTGCAGATGGTAAAACTTGTGAATGTTGACACGTTAATTTTCATTCATTATTTGACAATAAAATGTAGGGCTCAAACTATACCATTGTTTTCTGCAAGCAAGGATAGATTTCACCAAATTCACGTGCATTTATCTGCGCGAATATGAAAAATTCACAAGAAGTGGCAGCCTGCACTTATTTGCAAGTTATTTGAGGAAATGTGGTTCAGTGGTATGGGTTGTTGGTATAATTTCCAGTGTTCAAGAAGCATGAGCTAAACTTTATTTGCTTGTATCATTCATACTTTAGGCCTGTGCAAATTAGGCGTGACTTGTGTAGGTGCAGAACAAAGGACCCACATGGAGGTAAGCAGTCAGATTCTTGGCCAGCTATTAGTGTAACGAAGCAGTGGCAGCAACTGAGCGAGGTCAGCTTTTGTGCCCGTTCATAGCTCTGTGCACACCTAGACATTTGAGAAATGGAAGATTTGAGAAAAGATTCACCATCACTGCCACCTCAGTTTTTAGATATTTCTCTATTCCTCCCCACTCCAGAGAGAGAAGTATCCCAAAATATAAGGTGAAAAAGAAGGTAGAGTGGAAAAAGGAATGTGTAAACGTCACTGAAACAAACTAGGAAGAATAAAAATTACCATGCACATATAAATTTCATATTTGCTGTTCTTTGTTTTGGAGTAGCTATTACTCCATTTTAAAAAATCCAAATAAAATTATCATCATAGCTGAAAGGAAAGGTGAAGAATGATTCATACTACGAGCCATATTGTCATGGTATAGCGATTATCAGACTACATCATACTATATAAGCTGTTTCCAAGAATTTCAAGATTGTGATCTGTCATCCTTCCAGAAGCATCCACAAGAATCTTTTAGAGGCCGAAAGAAGTGGTCGAACATTTTAAAAATTAATATATTTCCTCTATAACAATGAAACTTGACTCTGGTCTCTCAAACAGCAGCTCCTTCAGCTTGTGAGTCGTTCCACAAGAACGCTTTGTGGGCATCAGCTTGTCATTCCACTCTCTTTCATCACTAGATGTTTTTGAAATTTGCCTGGCTTTGCATGTAGTGACTAGTCAGTTTGGCCAGCATATTGTATGTGAGCTCTTGTTGTCTGAGCTTTGATCACTAACATACAGAATGTTACCTTCTGTAAAGAAAAAGCAAGGAAGAAATAAGAAAAAAAACACACCAAAAAATTTGAAGAGGATGCGTGCAAGTAGAACCATGCTTCTTAAAACCAAAATCAGCTGTGTGCCTATCTCTAACTTTCTGAAAGTGCATCCGTACTTCTTTGCAACCAGATCTTAAAATGAAACCTTGTGTTGTCTGTCAGGTCAGTAGATATGCTGGCAAAAGTATCTTTTGTGTTTACACACTGAAAAAATGAAGCTTTTTAGTGGAAGTGGGTACACAAAAAACTAAAGAAACAAATTTCATTTTACAGGAAAATATTCTTGTGTGGTGTGTTATCTGATTTTAACACTGACTTTTACAGGTAGTGTAATATTGATTTACAGATTAAGTGCATGCTGTTTTTATGAGAGCTAAGCTGCTCTCTATCATTTATCATCAGTCCTGGCTAACTGGGGAGGTCCCAGGTGACTGGAGTTGGCCAGTGTGATGCCCATCCGTAAGAAGGGCGAGAAGGAAGATCCAGGGTACTACAGGCCTGTCAGCCTGACCTTGGTGCCTGGCAAGGTTGTGGAGCAGATCATCCTGACTGCCAGCAAGCAGTACGTAGAAGACAACCAGGGGATCAGACCCAGCCAACATGGGTTTAGGAAAGAAAGGTCCTGCCTGACCAATCTCATCTCCTTCTATGACTGGGTGACCCACCTAGTGGATGAGGGGAAGGTTGTGGATGTGGTCTACCTCGATTTCAGCAAAACCTTTGACATAGTCTCCCACAGCACCCTCCTGGAAAAGCTGGCAGCCCATGGCTTGGATGGGTGCACCCTTCGCTGGGTAAAAAACTGGCTGTATGACCGAGCCCAGAGCATGGTGGCGAATGGTGCTGTCCAGTTGGTGTCTAGTGACCAGTGATGTCCCCCAAGGATCAGTACTGGGCCCAGTCCTATTCAACATCTTTACTGACGACCTGAATGCGGGGATTGAGTCTACCCTTAGTACGTTTCCAGATGACACCAAGCTGGGGGCAAGTGTCGATCTGCTGGAGGGTAGGGAGGCACTGCAGAGGGACCTGGACAGGCTGTGTCCATGGGCCGAGGCAACGGTGTGAAGTTAATAAGACCAAGTGCAGGGTCCTACACTTTGGCCACAATAACCCCCTGAGCGCTACCGACTGGGAGAGGAGTGGCTGGAGAGCAGCCTGGCAGAGAGGGACCTGGGAGTGCTGGTTGACAACCGGTTGGCCCAGAAGGCCAAAGGCATCCTGACTTGTACCAGGAGCAGTGTCGCCAGCAG
>NW_009701922.1:0-7266 GCF_000703405.1 Apaloderma vittatum
CAGTCCCCAACCTATACTGGTACTTGGGATTACTCTTTCCTAAGTGCAAAATTCTACACTTGCCCTTGTTGAACATCATAAAATTTCTCCCCGCCCAGCCCTCTAGCTTGTGTAAGTCTCTTTGAATGGCAGCACAGCCTTCTGGTGTGTCAGCCACTCCTCCCAGTTTTGTGTCATCAGCAAACTTGCTGATAGTGCTCTCTAATCCCACATCCAGGTCATTGATGAATATATTGAAAAGCACTGGACCCAGCACTGACCCCTGAGGGACCCCACTAGACACAAGCTGCCAACTGGACTCTGCCCCATTGACTACAACTCTCTGACTTCTTCCCTTTAACCAATTAGCGACCCACCCCACTACTCAGTCATCCAGCCCTCACTTCCTCAGTTTACCGATGAGGATGCTGTGAGAGACAGTGTCAAATGCCTTGCTGATATCCAGATAAACCACATCCACTGCATGGCCACCATCCATCCACCTGGTTATGTCTTCGTAAAAGGCTATCAGGTTGGTCAAACATGACTTCCCCTTAGCAAAGCCATGCTGACTATTCCTAATAACCTTCTTATCTTTGGTATGCCTAGAGACAGCCCAAGGATAAGTTGTTCTATCACCTTTCCAGGGATGGAGGTGAGGCTACCTGGTCTGTAGTTACCTGGGACCTCCTTCCTGCCCTTCTTGAAGACTGGAGTGACATTTGCTTTCCTCCAGTCTTCAGGCACCTAGTGAGGATATTACTGTAGAATGTTCCTAACTGTAAAATCCTGAAGTAATTTGAATAGCTAAACTCACTGTATGACAACATAACTCTATTTTTATTTGCTTTGATGCATTGGTTAGTGACAATTTTTACATTTTAAAACTGTGTTAGTGCTTAGTACATTGGAACCTAATCTTCATTTAGTTCCCCAGACTCGTAATACAAGTTGTAAAAAATCTGCTTTACACAGTCAATAAGAACTTGAACTTGAACCCAGAAATTGTAGATACATTTTTTTCATCATTTGCATCATCGCTAGAGATACTGCTTATAATTTGAGCTGAAAACTTCTACATGCAACGCTCATCTTTGTCTGACAAGTTTTTTCCAGTGTTGGTTAGCAAAACTGTGTCAGCCACATGTGAAGCTGGTTTGAATTGTAGGAGACATTGGGGTAGAAGCTGAAAAAGTGGAAATGTTCAGGTGATGGTTTTTGTGATTTTCCAGTCTTAAGGCCAAAAAATATTAGGCAAGAGCCCATGGCTGCTCCACTAATGTGAAACTGAACACATGCTTTGAGTGGAGCATCAGATGACAACCCTGAGGGTGGGAGGGTGGTACAAATGCCTTAGCCTCTGTCTCACTACCAGAACTGCTTCGCATCGGAGACTGATTGAAGCAGGTACACCTGTGAAGAGGGGGATGCTGAAGAGGCAAGTGGAATATAAACTTGCTTCAAAAACTTGTAAAGAAAATTGAGATAATGTGATAAGGAAATGTTGAGACATATTTTTCAGTCATAAAGAATTTAAAACCAAACTCTTTTCCAGTATGTAATTACCTAGTAGAAAGCTTTCAACATCTATTAAACATAAATACTGTAGTATTATTATAAATCAGTAAGCCAGACATTGGTTTGAGGCGATGAAGAAAAAAAGCTATATTGGATTCTGTGATAAATGACTAACTAATAATTTATGTTGAAACGTGTCCTTGATGCAAATATTAGGAGACTTGTAAATAATGCTAAAAACATGATGATCACTCAGACCATTCTGATAATAGATGTATGTTAAAATGAAGCGTATTTTTAAATCATATTGAAACAGACATAAAAAACTTGATTTAAAGTTGCTTTTCTCTTTAACCAGAACTGAGCCTGAGTTGCTACTTTGAAGTCTTTAGTAAACCCAAACTCAAGCTGAAGAAAAAGAATAAAATCAATATAATATTTACAATAGCTCTTTAACAGAAGAACATCCCACTACTATGGCAGAAATCTCGCAGCAGTGGAAGAAGAAGCATGGAATATTCTTGGTGCAGACAGAGAAGGAGAATGGTGTGAATGTGCAAGGCAGGTGAGAATCCCAGAGGAGACGAGATGGCTTGCATCCTGAGAGATGGCCAAGTTAGGGGAGGAGAAAGATTCATTGCTCATATTTATTGTCCTCTGAAATCTCCTGCTGCTGCTGAAACTCTTCTGACCTTTCTCATGTATGACTGATTCCTAGACACTCTTCCCCTACCCATATTACCCCAATACACTTTGTGAGTCCATTCAAGACTGTTTAGATGTGCAGAATCTGCTACTGAGCTCAAATTAGAAAAATGCCAGTAACGAGTGAATATGAACCAGGACTCAGTCAAAATATCACTAGTGCAATTCTCCATTTTTAATATCGCTAAACTGTCTGTTGACATAGAAAAAAGAGTTCTAGACCGTATCTTTCAGGTGAGTGTGTGTCTCCTGGGACACAGTGATTCTGCAAAAAATTAAGAGTTTGTTTTAGACAAGCAACTCTATTTGCTAGTGTAGTCCTGTTGCTGAAATGGTCAGTTAAGTGATTTTTTTTTTTTATTACCAGGGTACCAGTCAGTAAATATTAAGTCCACTTGGGGTGTCCACACTTAGAAAGAAATAATTGAAAAATCAAGGTAAAAAAGCTATAGACAATAGCCATAAAATGATTTACGAGAAGACTTAGGCATATGCTGAAGTACGTAATTAGTGAAAATGCAAGATAGTGTTAGGAGCAGAAGAGAAAGCTTATAATTCTTTTTTTTTTTTTTTTCCCCAGGTAGAAGGACCACTGTAGCTGGGCTACAGCCCACAGAAACTTTTATTTTCATGAAACCTTGAAGAGGCAATGCTTTGGACAGCTTTGCTTGGTCTACAGTGTGGCTGGGGTCCTGGGAATTAGTTAGGGATATGTAGTGAGTTTTTATGCACAGCTTCCTCATCTTATTTAACATAGAAATTAGAACAGCACACTGTAAAAAGGAAGAATGGTTAAAGAAGGTGAATAAACTTTAAAACCCTGACTTTATTCCTCACCACTGTCAAAAATCATGTGTACTAAAATATTTTGTGTTCGTCACCTGAAAAATTAGCAGGAAGTCTGTGCACTCCTAGCCAAAAGCTGTTTTTGCTGCCATGCTTCTAATATACCATACGCTAAAAACATGAAACAGCCTAAATATTATAATCTATATCTGTTAATTTAACATGTAATATTTATGTATTATGCTTAATCTATTTGTGCTTTAGTTCCCATCTTTAAAATGCAGTAAAAGTAACAGCTATTCAAGTCAGCATTGTCAAAATAATTTCACTACTACTCTTGAATAATTTACCTTCTCTGATAAAAGTAACAAAGAATAATGTAGAAGAAAATCAGTAATTTTCTACTCAGTTGAGGGATTATGACAGAAAATCCTGTGGTAAGAAAGCTTTAGGAGACTGTTTTTAGTATTTTTTAAACTTGAACAATAATCAACAAAAAATATACTGTCATATAGTTGGAGACAGTATTGTAATATTTATACAGAAGAAGAGATGGAAATAAAATTATGTCACAGGGTTGATACTGTAGTTTCTCAGTTTCTGAGGGTTTAATAATTTTTTTATTGTTGCTTGAGGGAGAGGAAATTATAATCACAATTGTATTGTTTGCTACTGTATTACTCAGGTACTGTCTAACATAGGATCCCTTTCTGCTGTGCATTTCTCAAGCATGAACCAGGTGACGGCAGAAATTGCCATGTAAATATTTTGAGTCCTGTCATTTTTTAAGCGAAGAAGGTCAGTAACTGGGCACTACCTGAATGAAAGAGCAAGGAAAGGAGATTTAGGGAGAGCAAGTAGAGTGGGATCTGAAGAAGAGAGTAAGAGGAGAAGTTGGAACAGGGAACTAAAAAAGCACAGGAAATAGCCCAGCGAAACCGTTCACATTGTCATACATAAAGAACTTCCCTTGAGATGTGCATGTTGGCGTAGTTTAAAAGCAGATCTTTGAAATTCTTGAGAACCTAGAGGTTAGCAGCAGAACTGGGTGAAGAGGGTGAATCAATTACTCTTACCTGATTCATTTCACATTTTACACATGCCATAGAAGAATCTTTGGCCATTTTTGTACGTCTGTGTGTTCAGTGGACCTTTGTCAGCGTAGTCATTTGGAAGTGCTAAAGATCTGGCAGAAAGCATGAAGTGTTGTATTATCTTTTGTATGCTGAAACTGTTGATAGTGTCATAGCATTGCAGAGGGCTATATCCTGTGAAGTTTGTGGAAAAACACTCTACTGGTAGCCACTGAGAAATAAAAACACCTAGAATCTTCTGAAATCTGTAAACCGTTTCTCATTGCAATATGTTGCAAAAAAGAAATCTTTCCTGCATGTTCTTTTGTATTATCATCAGTTATGGTGACTGTGTTCTTTACATTCATTTTGAATCTGTGTTTCCTGTCATGAGAAGATTAAAAACAGAAGAGAGCAGGGTGAAAGTTTTCTATTGCAAACATCTGTGTCTGAAAACAGATTGTATTTCCATGTACTAGAACATCAAGGGGAAAAGCTTGCTCTCCCCAGACACACACCTTTGGTTTGCAGCAATAAGGAGTTTATAGACAAGGTTGCTTTGCTACAGTAAATAGAAAACCCAATCCTGCTATTATTTCCAGTGGTTAATCCCATCTGGGTATCTGAGGAGACTTTCAATCATTGTTCCCAGCATAGAGCTGTCTTAGTTTATAGCTCTAAAATGCTTAATGTATTTTTGGGTGTAACATAAGCAGTGCTCTTAATAACTCCTGCCTTTTTTGTATCTGAAATTGAGTTTTGTGTGCAAATATTGCTGCCCAGATAATTGTTCTTAGGGACTGCCAGTAGAAATCGCGGACACACTTACACTCTATAAGTTAAATGAAAGCCACGGACAGAAAAAAATGGCTATGTCAATGGACTTCACACAAAAAATAGTGTTGACGTATCATCCATATCCATTTGCTTTTAAAAAGCACAGTACTGGAAAAGGAGAAGCACTGAGGGCCAGCACTTTCTCATACTTTCTGGTATTACAGAAATTTGGACCTGGGAAGAAGGAGATTTATTGATTCAGATGCTTCCCTGAGACACTGCTAATCTCCTATCTTCCTATGCCTTCTCTTAAAACTTCATTATATTAACACACACCTATGCAAATACCACTCAAAATAGATTTCACTAGGTTCATGTACTCCCTCACCCCATCCTGCCCAAAGAACTGTTAAGTTGTATGCAAAATGCGAACAAATCTAGAGTTTGATAAAATCATCGTCTGGACTGGTTCTTCAGTCATAATCATCTTGGGCACCAAAGAGAATCTATGCAACAGCGATTCTTCCTTACTGAAGTAGAAGCACGTCTTCGAGTAACAGTCCATAGACTAGAGCTTTACTTTGGGCAACATTGTTAAGAAGGGTGATCTTTCATAATCTTTTCTCCCATCTGTCAAACCTCTTTCAGTTACACCCAACTGATGGCGATCTTTCCGTACCTGTGAACGTACTAAAGACTCTCAAGGCTGCAAATACTGTAACTAGAATTAATATAAAAATGAAGAAAACTTGGAAGTTTTAAACAAGCTTTACAAAGTTAGGAAAAATGTCATAAGCAAACAGATTCGGAAAATTTGGGAATAGCTAGGAATTCACAGTCTGAACCTCTGCTTTGTGACTCTGGTTGTTCAGTTTAGGAAGAGAACCTCACAGTTGCCTTTTCTATAATGACAAATAGTGTGGCGCCTCTCTCTCTAGGGCATATATTACAGTGTGAATGTTTGCCTGTGACTTACATGTCTGCCCAAGGTTCTCAAAAGAGACTCTACAAAGAATAATGAAGTGAATCCCTCAACTTGCTTATTGGAATAAGGATCTTAAAGATGTGAGAGTAGGATACAGTGATCTGCTTGCCTAATTTACATTTAAATCAGGGGTCATTAGGCACCAGGTGCTTTTGGAAAGTCATAGATGTTATTTTTATAAATTGTTCCAGTTCCTAAAAAATATGCCCTATTTCCTATCTAAATTAGACTAATTTCACTTTCCAGTTTTATGTTGTGTAATCTCATTGCCTTTTAAGCTAAAACACATTTTACTTTCAGAAATGTCCCCTTATAATCAAAGATTTTCAGTTTGTTTGTTTGTTTTTTGTTTTTCTTAAAGCAATGGCATAGACTGATTTTTTTTCAAAATTGTAGTGAAATAGGTTCTGCACATTTTAAATTACAGTTGTGGCTCCTTAATCTTTTCAGTTTTTCAAGTTCTTCTGTTCAGGGTAAGCACCAAAATGTGCCACAATGCTATTGCTATTCTCAATATGATTTGTCTGCTTTTACTCAACTATGTGCTTTAAAAAAAAGTGTTGCTAAGAAAGTTTGCACATGATGCACAGATTCATAGAACAATAACTTCACAATACATATCTGAGAATAGCATTAGCTGCTGCGCCACACTGAGAGCTCACATTCTTTCCATCTGATCTCTGTCTACCAATTTCAGTGTCAAGGGTTTCCACAGCCTCCCAACTTGTAAGAGTGACACAGGTTTTTTGTCTCCACGTGTGTGACCTTCCCCACTTATGTGTGTACAGACACTTTACTTGTATGAGTTCCCTTTCCTACCAAACAACCCAGCTGTATATAACTGGCTAATTCTCAATACTGTCATTCCACCAAGCTGTGCATCATCTGCAAACTTTACTAGCTGAGCTTTTGTATTTTCTTCTATGTAGTTAATAAAAATACTAATTGCGAAAATGAGAACAGAGGCTTAACACCTGTTGAACTGGTAATGATTTAACATCCATTTCATGTATAGTTCAATATACACTTCACTGATTATTTTATGGTAATTTAAAAAATAAGACTGTCACCCTTACCAAAATAAACACTTTACAAAAATGTTGATATGGCACAGCCAAGTGTGTTTTTAGATGCGAAAAAGATTGGAGGACATAAAATGCAGAGTTTTTCTAACTATCTTTAAAAAAATCACTCATGTCTGTTAATGTAATATTAAATAACACTGCCAGATAAAGATTTAAAATGTTATTTTTTAAATTTTGCTTTTTATACAAACATTCATGGCTATACTCTGACTATTGTGATCCCATCTCGGGAATGCAGAACACCTATGGTTTATGGGATTCTTTGACTGGATTTGCAGCTGCTTTGTTTCACCAGAGCCGTGAAAAGTTTCTGAAATAGACTATAGCGCCCTTTGATTTCTACACACCAAATTCCTGC
>NW_009701922.1:7297-20952 GCF_000703405.1 Apaloderma vittatum
CCACCTCCTACAATTAATTATTCTTTGTACCTGACCCCCTTGTTTGCATTTCCTTAGCCTGGCTTTGGCCTGTGGGTGTATGAAATTCCTCAGGGTCACCCAATCCCGCTCCCCTTGTGTCAAACTGGCATTTAATTTGGGCAGAATTACCAGGTGCCTAGAGCATCAGGTTGGTTGGAGATGACAAAACCCTCCCTGCTCTGCCACCTGCTTTTCTTATGCTGCAGATACAGAAAGCCAGGCTGACTGACCCCTGCTGCTGAGGGAGTGAGAGGATTGCACGGGCACCAACACTGGATGACATCAGTCAGTGTCTCCAGTTCTTCTGGCCTCTTGGTGATGGCAGCAGCTACTGATCAAACTTTCACAGCTTTTCCCTGAGTCCTCTGCCTCAGCTCGTCATCTTTCCTCTATCGCATGGCAGAAGTGACCTCGTCCCTTCTCCTTTGGGCAGCAAAATTCAATGTTGCCCACATTCCTTACAAGCCTGGAGCCAGCTGTCTACACATGTCCAGTTTCTTCTTCATCACTCCTCCAGGGAGGATGCTTCTGGCATCCCCTTCAGTGCAGAAAACAAATATGCTGCCTCCCATCTCCCTCTCAGCTTGCCTGTAAAAGGGAATCTGTCACAATAGGTGTTTTCCTCCCAGATGCTTCATATGAATGGCCATGCTTGCTGCTGTTTTTTCTGTAACTAAAAGTTGTTTTGTTGTTGTTTTTTTTCCCTCCATGCAGAATTCTTCCCTTTTGGACTGGCCACCATCATCCATTGTTCTCCATGAAACAGAAACTGCCATTGCCCTCGAGGGAGATGGTAACTGCCTATACTGTGAGGCATCATAAAACACAGACCCCGTTGGGAACAATGGGGAAAAGCCTTCTCAACGTGGCCACCAGCTGAGGCCTGCCACCACTCTTGGCCTGTCCAGAGCACTGGGGAGCCGCAGCCATGTTGAGGGGAGCTGGTAGTCCACCGAGCAGCCTTTGGGCCCTGCCTGAGAGGAACACAAGATTACATGCAACAGAAAAAATCCCTCATCAAAAGCAGCTTAATTACAAGAATCAAGAGAAATAAAGTCTTCGTGCAAGGTTACGATGATTTCCACTTACGTGGGAGCTAGCAGAACTTTTAGCCAGTTTTGTAGAGGAGCTCAAAGTCCTTTTTGCTGCTCTCCCTCATTGATGCCTTGACTCTTTCTTCAATACTAAGAAGAAAAAAAAATCTGTTTGACAGTTTTAATAGGGAACAATTTTTGCCACAGAATAATAAGTGTTTCATCTATGAAGATGTGATATTTTTTCACCCTCATTTTTCACAGGGCAGCATCGTGCCTCATATACTCTTATATCACTGGAGTTTATATTCTATTTACCCAGATAAGAGAAAAAGAGAGGTCTAATAATGAGTGGTCCATTTTTTTAAATGCCCTATTTTTAATCTCTAAGCATATTAATATATTCAAAAAACATATTTGAAATTACTGGGACATTTGTTTTATAAAAAACTCGTATGTATTGTACTGTTAAAGAGACTACACTCTATTTTTCAAAGAGAGTAAAGAATAAGCAGTAAAGCATGCCTGAGTTTGAAAATTTTGTCCTGACTCTAGAGTCTTTAGTTGCCTACAAAACATATGATAAGTGATAGAAGATATTGTAAAAGATGATGAAATTTCAGGGCATATATGATCAATAATTTTGCACAAGCCATACCGTAGGAACATTGTGATTATGTTTGAAAACAAGCATAGTGATTCAAGGAGATAAATGGGCAGGATTTTACTCAATAGGAATTCCAGCCATTCAGGTAATTAAAATCACCATTAGCATACTCACTCCAGTCAAACTGTAATCTGTTATAATCTCACGTACATAAGCCTCCAGATCTCCATACTTTTACATTTACAATCCTATAGGATCAACTGTCATTTGCTGCCATTATTCTTTATAGGAAAAAATTTCCTCGTGAGACATCTTAACACTGCCACAGAACATCACTAAAAATCTATATAATTATGTCCATGGCCATTTCAGTGGCTTTGAACTTAATTTGACAAATTTGATTTTTAATGATTCAGCATATGCTGTCTCCTCTTCAGAGTGGGAACTATAATTACTTTGGAAGGAGTGATTCATCCAGAATGATGAAACCTCATTCTCAACAGGGACACCGAGTTGCTGGTATTATGCACCTAGTAATGTGAGCCTGGGAGCTGAGAGGCAGCTTTTTGGTTTCAAATCATCCATACATCCCACTCAGGGTGCTAGGTGTGCTTGCTGCCTTCCACAGTGGCTAGAAGAGGGAACACCCTGTGTCTGGTAATAGCTTAAAACAATGGAGGCTACTGCCCAAAGTAAACATTGAATGCAGGGGCAGGGGATCGATTAGAGTGAATGAAAGAGTGGAAAGCAGGAGGAAACAGGCAGGGAGCAAACCCAGAAATCATGGTACAAGAAAGGAAGTCAATACACAATGGCCTTGAAAGAAAGCCAAGGGAAGGAGCTTTTTGAGCAGAACCCTGACAGCAAGCGGATCTGGGATCATGAGCAAAGCAACAGATACTTGTTGAATCTTACTGTATTTCAAGAATCAGGACTTTGCAGTAAAACAGGATTACTTCAAAGAAATACCTGGCGCTTGTAATCAATTTCTCATCCTAATGGAAACAGCCTGTGATGTTGTGCTTACAGGCTAGCTGCTCAGGCCACAATGTAGTTAGACAATGCGACCAGAGAGAGCAAAACAGTGAGGAAAAACAGGGAAGGAGGACAGAGAAGGGCATGGCAAAATGAAAGAAAAATAAAAAGTTGCAGGAAATTAATCCAAGGCACAGAGAGATAAAAAAGTGTAGTCAGGACATATTCTTCAGCATGATAGTCAGTCAGCTGGGAGATGCTGGGGGGGAATAATCCCTTAAGTGTACTCTTGTTTGAATTTCTGATAAAAAAGAAGACCCTGTACCACACACCCCATTGCCATTTCAGAAAAGCAGACCTCTCAGACAGGCAACCAGGCACCGCGATGGAGGGTTAAAACACATGAAGCTGCTGCCCATTTGGAACTCACTCCGTCTCCTTTCACATCTGCAGAGCATTTAGCTGCTTGCATCTGGTTGTGTTTGCGCAAATATAATTCCATATTCACTAATAATTCCCGAGGCTAAAGGCCCCTCTCCTGTAACCTTGTTAATATTCTCACAAGGCCTGGTGTGAACGCCTCACAGCATTTGGATTAGAATTCAGTCTGGTGGGTTTTTTCTCTCCTCCCCCCCTCTCTTACTCCTTCTCTCTCATACTTTTCTGGCCTCCAGTTTCCTGGCCACCCACATGACGAGACACTCTCCCTCCTGCTCTCTCCCCATTCTCAGTTTCAAGGAATTTCCTTTTGTCAAAGGCAAAGTGTGATTGACATATTTTCCCCCTCTTAAGTGCAGTCTTCTTAATACTTGATTTAACTATGTCCTTATGGGGCTTGTATAATCATTACCTAGGTGAGAAAGAGACCCCCTGCTCCCTTCTCTACAATCCCATCTTGGGCTTCAAGCACCAGACTGCTCTCTTAAGAGCAGTCTTCTCAATACTTGATTTAACTATGTCCTTATGGGGCTTGTATAATCATTACCTAGGTGAGAAAGAGACCCCCTGCTCCCTCGCTACCATCCGATCTTGGGCTTCAAGTGTCAGACTGCTGGCTACTTAGCACTTTTTATATGGTTTTTATTCACTTTTTAAAGACATTTTTATTAATTTGGTGCTGATGAGAGGTTCCAGATTGACAGCATTGGAAACTGAAGTCATTTGTTTGTCTACAAAACTCGTACCACCGAAGCAGTAGAACTGCTGGCTCCTCTATCAACATGTCTGGGGATCCTCTTTCAAAGCACCTCACCCGGGCAAAAAAAGTCACCTTCTCCTCGAGCCTTTTTAGGGAGAAGACAGTTCAATTTTCTAATCAGTCCTTATGCTAAGACTGATAGAAAACTGAGCTGGACCTCACCCTGACCATAGTGTCACAGGAGTTAGGGATGTAAGCATTTTGCTTGTTCATTTCTCGTTGATCCTTCCTTTAGCACATGAAATGATGGTTTCCTGTTGTTCCCCAACCTGTTTTGCACATGGCTTGCATAGTGTGGGCCCTGGGAAACTGCCCACCCCGCAGAGAAACCAAGATGTGCCATGGTGGTGGGGGCAAGATGTTGAAGTAGAGCAGCAGTGGATCTTGGGAAGCTGGATGCGCTGCTGGCGGGAGAAGGAGAAGAATGAGAGAGTCCACAGGATGACAGTGTGGTGTCTTTAATGATCCCCTGGTTAATTTGTACTGGGGACCCTGCTGTACTGCCCTGATTTTATCCATGTCATGTATACTGGGACAGGAAGATGAAACTCTGCATTATGATGGCTTTGGGTTGGTTGTGGGAATTCAGTTGAAAAGGCTGCTCAGACTGAGCCAAACATTTTCAATACAACTTAAGAAGGATTATTAACAAGTTTTTTACTAAATATTTTCAAGATCTTAGCACACCTTGGTGTTTTCTCTGGGCATATCAAGGATAAGAAGGTTATTAGGAGCAGTCAGCATGGCTTTGCTAAGGGGAAGTCATGTTTGACCAACCTGATAGCCTTTTACGAAGATGTAACCAGGTGGATGGAAGGTGGCCATGCAGTGGAGGTGGTCTATCTGGATATCAGCAAGGCATTTGACACTGTCTCTCACAGCATCCTCATCGGTAAACTGAGGAAGTGTGGTCTGGATGACCAGATAGTGAGGTGGGTCGCTAACTGGTTGAAGGGAAGAAGCCAGAGAGTTGTAGTCAATGGGGCAGAGTCCAGTTGGCAGCTTGTGTCTAGTGGGGTCCCTCAGGGGTCAGTGCTGGGACCAGTGCTTTTCAATATATTCATCAATGACCTGGATGTGGGATTAGAGACACAAAACTGGGAGGAGTGGCTGACACACCAGAAGGCTGTGCTGCCATTCAAAGAGACTTACACCAGCTAGAGGGCTGGGCGGGGAGAAATCTTAGGAAGTTCAACAAGGGCAAGTGTAGAATTTTGCACTTAGGAAAGAATAACCCCCTGTGCCAGTATAGGTTGAGGACTTACCTGCTGGAGAGCAATGTAGAAGAAAGGGACCTGGGGGTTCTGGTGGAGAGCAGGATGGCCATGAGCCAGCAGTGTGCCCTCGTGGCCAAGAAGGCCAATGGCATCCTGGGGCGTATTAGAAGGGGAGTAACTAGTAGGTCGAGAGGGGTCCTCCTGCCCCCTACTCTGCCCTGGTGAGGCCACATCTTGAATATTGTGTCCAGTTCTGGGCCCCTCAGTTCAAGAGAGACAGGGAACTGCTTGAGAGAGTCCAGCGCAGAGCCACAAAGTGATTAAGGGAGTGGAACCTCTCCCTTATGAGGAAAGGCTGAAGGAGCTGGGTCTCTTTAGCTTGGAGAAGAGGAGGCTGAGGGGTGACCTCATAAATGTTTATAAATACGTCAAGGGGAAGTGTCAGGAGGATGGAGCCAGGCTCTTTTCAGTGATGTCCAATGACAGGACAAGGGGCAATGGGTACAAGCTGGAGCATAGGAGGTTCCACAAAAATATTAGGAAAAACATTTTCACTGTGAGGGTGACAGAGCACTGGCACAGGCTGCCCAGGGAGGTTGTGGAGTCTCCTTCTCTGGAGACATTCAAAACCTGCCTGGACATGTTCCTGTGTGACCTACTGTAGGTGATCCTGCTCTGGCAGGGGGGCTGGACTAGATGATCTTTTGAGGTCTCTTCCAAACCCTGACATTCTGTGATTCTGTGTGATTCTGTGACCTTTTAATCAATATGAAAGTGAAACAAAGTTTTTCTTTCCATTTAACAGGAATAGTCCTGGAAACTGTTATAGACAACATATGAGGAAATGTTTGTGATTACGTATGTTGAAAATTTATGCCACATTGTTGTAATGCCTTGTTTTCAGTTGTGCATGAACTTTGCCACGTTTGAAATAACTAGGACGATATTTCCCACGTCAGGGATTAGTCTCTGTACCTTGCATCCTTCTTTTCCTTGAGTTTTCAGAAAAAAAAGTAGGGAGACTTTATTATCATGTATATGCTAGAGAAAAACAAACTTAAAAGGAATACTGGTAATAATTAATAACCCCAACCTAATTTGGATGAAAGACTTGTCTTTTGATTGGCAGTTGGGGTGGAGGATCCCTCTAATGTCAGGAATGTATACTTGCCTATTTCTGCAAAAATTTTCCTGCGTTTACCCAAGTTATGAGCCTCAGAAAGTCAGCTTTGCACAAAGACATTAGAGATGCATATTCTCTGAAGGATTTCTGCCTGTTCTCAAACCTAGGGATAAATGGCAACTTCTCTCCAGCTAGAGTAGTGAGGTACATGGCGTGGCCGTGCTATCTCAGGTCGTGCTATCTCAGGGCACAGAAGATGAACAGTGTTGCTGCCCCCACTGTAGTTTCACTGTTTGTCTGACAGAGCATGGAAGAGAAGAAGGAACCTTTCTGAGAAGACTGCAGAAGGTAGGGAGCTGGGACTGAAGTACTGGGAATGAAGACATTGAGACAAAGAGCTGCTGGGCTCAATATCCTGATGTTCTGAGAAAGTGGGGGGAGGCTTACAGGTAGGACTGGAAACATGACAGAAGAGGGGCATGGATCTTGGATGCTTGTCTCTGGAAACAACAGGAATTACCACACATTAGAAATTCTAAAATTAGATATAACAGAAGAAAACCCAAACCCACCACAAAAGCAAACCTAGAAAATTAATGATTCAGGCTTCAGAGCAGAATTTGGATGGTGTGCAGTAAGTAAGACATGAACTGCCTATTGAGCAATGAGTATAAAAGAAGACCTCAAATATACAGAATTTTCAACACAGGTCCAATGGAAAATTATTATGTGGTTATGTAATTAAAGATGGTAAGGTAGCTCATAGATAGGGCTGAAATAAGGTCAGGCATATTGCTGATGATCTTTAACATCAGAATGTTTGACTTTGCAGCATTAACAGTTTCATAACATAGTATTATTTATACAGTACACAGACCTGGTATAGCATATAGGCCAGGACCTACACTGCTGTAAAGTAAGATTCTGTATCTCATGAATGCCTTAAAATTCAATTAATTAACAGCTATTTACCTTAGCTCTGGCTCCAGGCTGCAAGGATTCAAATGAACGCATTGCAAAGACAGCTTTTGTGTATTCTGTAGTGAGGTGGGACCAAACAGTGATGATATAAAAAAAAATCCTTTCATTTTTGTCTTCCTTTCTTCACACAAACATGTGCAGCTGTGGCCCATATCTGCTGAAAACAGTCATCACCACAATATGGCAATGAATATTTTCAACCATTCTTTTAAGAAAGCTTTTATCTTTCCTTGGCCTCACAATCCCTCCAGGCAATCTATCTCCATTGTCAGGGCCTTCTTTAGTGAAGTATGTTTTTCAAGAAACATAGTCCAGGACTTCTTTTCCGTTGTGACTGGGAAGGAGTTAATTTGTAGATGGCTTCAGCGGCTTATCAGATCACAGTTCTCAGCCTTGATGTTGCCGTGTGCCAGATTGCCTTCATTGCCGAAAAGAGCCTATTCCGTAGCTTTGTGTGCATTTGGCTTGCAAGCAGGTCAGAAACTGATTTTTGGGTTCCTGACTACAGATATTGTTAAAATACTGTATTTACGCTGTATGGGAAAGTGCCAGATGCTATTGCTGGAGAATAAATGAGTTGATGTCACTGTGACTGAAATGCTTCGAGAAGGTGATGTGAGAATTGTTGTTTCCAGCTCCAAGGCAGCTTTACATTGCTGCA
This sequence comes from Apaloderma vittatum, assembly GCF_000703405.1. Taxonomy (NCBI): domain Eukaryota; kingdom Metazoa; phylum Chordata; class Aves; order Trogoniformes; family Trogonidae; genus Apaloderma; species Apaloderma vittatum. Next base: position 15,115 of record NW_009701922.1, read on the forward strand.
GTAGTTCACCCTAGTTTAGGTTCTCATAGTTCTTCCTGTAATTGCAAGTGTCAGAGGTTTTTTTAAAATACAAGCTATGATTTCTAGAGTGTGAGTTCTAGTGAGTTCTGCATAGGCTGCAGAGCTGTAGGAAGCAGGGGCTGCAACTATGCAGCAGACCAGACAGTGCTCCCCAGACCAGCTCCTACCACTTGTTACTGCTGTTCTGCCCTTTCTTCTGAGAAGTTTCTTTTGAACACCTTATGCCATGTTCTGTTGTGCACACCACCTGTGCACAACCTTATGTCCTCTTGGGCCACTCTTCTGTCTGATGTTTGGTGTAGTTGTCTCACCTTCATACTAGCTCAGCCTCAGGACAGTGGCGTGATGTTCGAGTGGTTTCTCAGGGTTGCAGGACTGCCTCATAAACAACAGTGCTCTAGGTGAAAACACAGAAAGAAAACCCTGCAAATTGTGAAGCAGCCTTGGCTTTCAGAATGAGCCCAAATAGCTTGGGAGACAGGTGGCCTGAAACCTGCTAGAGTATTTGTGTACTCTATTTTTTTCTGAAGGAAATCGCTGCTGTTCTCTGTTGTCAAAAATTGTCAGTAATAATGATTTTTTTAAAAAAAAATTCAAAGAGTCATACAAATAATACTGCACCTTGCCTGCTGGACTGAAATGTCTTTAAATCTTTTTCTCTTTTAGCTGAGTGTTTGGAGGGGATGGGGGAAAGAAGGAGAAAAGCGGCTTGAATAAGTTGTGGATGGAATGTCTCAGTGGATCAGATATTTTCCAGGCATTTTGTCAAACAGTCCCTGCTTTAGTGTGCTTACAGCCTCAAAGAACAGTGTACAGAATTTTTGGAACTGGAAATTAGGAATGGGATGAGGCTAGTAGCAAGCAGCAACATAGAGAATAGGGCTGGAGGGATCTACCACCACCAGAGTCCACTTTGGAGAAAAGTAGAACACAATCCAGTAAGCATTTGAGTCACTCCATTGTCACTGAGTACCTGTGAAGCCTGCCGGCGAAGTATGCTTCACCCCCTTTAATGGCCAGACTGAATAGGAAGCAGCAGTCTGCTAGTGCTCCTAGCAAATTGAGAAACAAAGACATTTCTGTCCCTTCATTCCATCACCAAACAAACAGCAAGCATGAGGGATGCTGGGCCTTTTGTTATTAAGTCAGTAGTTCAGCAGCTGTGCTGAACTACAGGGAGGCTGGATTAAAATGATCTCTTAGGTCCCTTTTAGCCTAGGCCATTCTATGATTCTATGTAAGGTGCTGCTGTGGGCTGAGGCATGAGGTGGAGAGCCTTAGGCTTTAGACTTTCCAGAGGCAGCTTCTATTCCTGTGGATGCTTTGGACAGTGAGTGGCATTGTTCTGGGGACTGCAGTTTGTACCAAAAGGCTTTATACACAATGTCAAATCCCTCCTGTCCTGACCCGTCCTGACTCCTGGACATCTGTGAGGGAACACCCCTGAGAGGGTATCTGTAAAGAACCGTTTATTTTGCAGTGAAGGGGTAATCTCATAATAACCAGGGAGTTCCTCCAAGTTCCTGGGAGTACCGAGTGAACATTGCCCAGTGTTCCTGGCTGAAACGCTGCAAACACAAATACAATGGAGGCTCTGAAGAAGGCAGAGTGGCTCAGCACCCACAGCCCATGTTTATTTTCTCCAGAGATGAAGAGGGGACTGCAGGTCAGACTGACTGGTATTTATTGACTCAGAAGTCCTTGCTGACAGACAGACAGACAGGCAGGCAGGGAAGGGTTCCATTACAGTGACGTCGTTTCTTTCCTTCTTCACCCTGGTGGTTTTCACTGCTGACACACTTCACACATTGCTGTGGCTTCTCCAGCTGGTGCTGGGCTGAATGGCAGCTGCCTTTCACCTCATGGATGCTGGAAGCCTGAGTGCCCCTAGGGAACACAACTGTCAGGCTTTCGGTCACATGCTGCAGCACATCTATCAGAGATGTAGCAACAACACATCTTTGGCTTCGTGTTCTGCCTTCCCTCTGAGGCCTGGGTTAGGACCGGAGGTCTGGGTCAGATGCTGAAGGTGAACTCTGGGTGGCTAGTGGGGGTCTGTACAGGGTCTGTGTGAAAAAGAAATGTATCCCTGTGCTGTGCTCAGCTCCATTTCCACCTCCCATTCCCTGAAGCAGTCACTGCTAATTAGCTCTTTGATTGCCCTACTCTAATATTGTACTTCAGGAGGGATTTCAGCAGTTTCTTGTAAGTGACTGTGAGGCAGATCTGCTGTCAGCTATTTGCAGGGATGCTATGACACTCTGAGCAGGGTCTGTTTGAGCCAGGGGTCATGGTTTCTATACTTCTGATCCTTAGTATTGTTCCTCCGGAGGGTTGTTTTGGATTTAAGACCATGCTGGAGACTTATATCTGCTGCAAGCAGTACAGTCACCTATGCTTTTGGTCACACAGGGCAGCCTCTTTTAAGGAGCTTTTTACGGGCGAGATACTGAATCCTTCATCCTTTGTCAGAACGGAGAAACAAAATGTCCATGTTTAAATACCATTTATTGTTTCTCTTGTCCCCACACTCCTCATTGTTTTTTTCAAGACATATTATCTCACTTTGAGTCCACTAAACCAAAGGTGGCAGTTTCTAAAGGATGCAGCAGGCTAGGGTACAAGATATCTGGCATATTTGCAGCAAAGCAGTGTCAGATGAGTTCATAGGTTCTTTACTCAGTTTAGAGACATCATACTTGCAGCATGGCTAAGTGAAACCCACTGATCTCTTGCTTAGTGGAGTTTACAGTAAGGATGCTGAGAAGTTGCAATTTGAGGGTGCCCTTTCAAATTCAGTCTTTATAAATATGACATCTCTGCAATACAAATGCATATGAATGAGAACCCAAGCATGAGATAATTTAGTCTGCTTCTTGATTGCCCATGCAAGATTATGTGCAACAGTGCATGTTTTGTTTTAACAGTCTTAAATGATGAGGTATCTCCCACATTTGGATTCTAGCTGTTTTTCTAGTAATTTGATTCATGCAGTGAGGCATGGTTGCAACACTTTCTGTTCTGTGACAGAATGCTTCTTACATCACCTAACATATATGGAATTCTTTTCAGGCTCTACCTCATTAAAAACTGATGCTTAGATCTCCTGCCTCTCTAATGTACAGGGGCAGATCTAGGCATATTTTCACTTTGAAAAGATTTCCTCTCCTTTTCATTAATGACAGCTGTACAGCTGTCTAGAGACTGTGGAGATTTCTCTCTACAGTGGGTGTTTACTGTCTTGGTGCTCTGTTTGTGGAGAGCCACATGCTTTTGTCTCCCCAGCAAAGCTCCTTTAAGCATAATCTATTTTCCTTAATGTGGCCTTCCCACTAAATAGGAGGAAAGACGGTGAGAAGTTCAATATGTGTATGGTTGGTGCCAATGATGGGACAGTACTGCAAGGAAAATGCTTTCCTGGTTATGTTTGTTAGCTGTTGAGAATGTCTCGTCAAAGCGCTGCAAGAATTGAGCTCTTTTTGCGATGGCACCGACAGAGCACCCTCAAGGTTCTCATAGATGCAGATCAACTTATAGTTTGAAGTATAAGAAGGCCCTGAAGCATTTTATGATCTAGTCCTGCTGAGCTTTATGTATAATGGGGCAAAATATGTTACAAGTATGCAAATACTGGGCACAGTTATCATCAGTCTAATGGGCTTCCATGCCTGAAGAGGGAGTAAATGGACCATTGAGTCTTACCTGAGGGCTGGCTCACACAACTGGGATGCGCCAAGCTAATTCCTTTTTGAGTAAGAGCACATACATACAAGCAAAGCAAACCTTGATTTAAAGGCAAATTTGGTGATTACCGGCCTGTTACATGACTGGCCCTCTCTAGCTTTCTTTTCTTTATCTTTAGTCCACTGCTTTTCCCATCTTTCCCCTTGAGGTGCAGTGTCCTTATATCAGTGACTTGCAACTTGTGATCCACAGGTTTCTGGAAATCGGGGGTTGCTCCTAAAGAGTCTGTTGAAAGAAAAGCAATTTCTATGAGCTGTGCTGTAATCTACATATGTGAAATTTCTAAAGAAGATAGCATGTCTACGTGCCCATTGGGGTGGGCAGGAAAGTAACATTAAAGGGTTTTTTATGGGAAGAAGCAGGGGATTTAAATCCTATCTTTGTGGCAGTTTTGTAATCTCTGGGTTCTTTCAGTTCTCTATTTCAAGAGAGGAATGCTAGCTGGTACTCTGTGGAACCTCTCAGGAGTCTCCTATCTGCAGAAAGAAAGGATGCATAGTACAATGGGTGTCTGCCTTAGACTGCAATAGGTTCCCTGCTACTGAATTACGCTGTACCTAGCCCAGATTCCTGTGTGACGACATCTTGAATGTGACATTAATGCACAGGTAAGACGCTGACATCAAAGAATGAAAGTTACCTCCTTAACAAGAGCAGGCACAGATGTAAACATGTCCTGGATTTGGAGGTGAAAATTTGTTGATCCTGTGCAAATTACTGTAAATCGATTATGTTTGATCTCTAATTCAGATCCTATTTAGTCCTTTGAGTGCCCTTTGAAGGACACTCCATTGACTTTTCTTTCTTCTACTCTATCTCTTGGTCAAAGTGCTACCATGGCCCATTCAGCCACCACATCTAACTCTGATCCTAGTTTTGCTCAGCATCTCTAAGCTCCTTTTCTTCAGAGCCTGTGATTGCATCTGTTTGTGACAGCTGCATCCTAGGAATAGCTTCCTTTGCTGTTTATGCATTCACTCCAAAATAAGTAACAGCAAGGTGCAATGGATGTAACAAAAGCATGCATGCATCATTACCTGCAGCTAGATCTTAACTTTTCCTCATGAACCTCAGTAAACTCCATTTAACTTAGCTATCTCCGCTGCTACAGAAGGAGAAATAGAATTTTTGGTTTGTCTTCTACTACTGAATCTTCACCAATGAAGGATGCTGACTATATAGACAACCTATCCATGTCGTGCATCTTTACGGTCTTATTGCCATTAATCCATGGCTTAGGCCTAGAAAAAACTTAAAAATTAATTTTTGTAATAAGATTAGAGGCAGATTAAAGTGCTTTTTTTTTTTTTTAGTAGCAGGCCTCTGAGTTCTTTAGCAGATCTCCTTTTGATTTGGTTTCCTTCCCGAAACATCTTGTGATTTTCTGCAGTCAAACAGAATAATATCAGGTATTAAGACATGTATACAATGCAATGCACTTAACTAGTTCTCCACATAAATATACTCACAGTTTTGTAGATTTATGAGTTTAGATACCTTAATTGATGCTGATTATCCATAGAGGCTTGATGCTGTGTATGTACAGAGTGAAACTAAGGTATAGTTACACACGGAGGCTAGTTACAAGTATCCCTGGTGGGATCAAGTTTGTCTTTTGATGATGGTAAAAGCATACTAGTTTATATTAACACATTAGTTAAGCACCTTAGTTGTGTTTAGATCAACAAATTGAAATGGAACCAGGCAATAGCTGGTTCCTATTTGGCTTGCACATACTTTTTTTTATTTAGGCCCTTCTCTGGACAAGCAGTGCAGTAACATATTTCTTTCTCCTAGCTTTGCAATTCACCTGGTGAGTTCTGGGAGACTATTAGCTCCTCCTCTTAACATGTCTTCAAGAATGGCTTGTGAAATAAAAATATCCTGGCACATAGTCCAGCGTGCAGTTCATTTCTGAACGCCCTCAAGGCATGTGTACAGAGAGCAGATTATAGGTTTGGTAATTTGTTCTCATGATTAGTGTCACCAGGTAATTGCTGTAGTCCTTGTTCTAAAAGATACAGGTAAGTGACATGGTGCCATGTTGTATTGGGTTGGCCCAGCCGGATTTTG
>NW_009701923.1:0-282 GCF_000703405.1 Apaloderma vittatum
GAAGCTGGATGACTTTAACCCTCAGGAGAATATTTGGGTAACTCTAGCAAGAAGTCTTAATACCACCTCTTTTGGCCAGCTTAGCGACACCGAGGTCCCCATTTATGACATGCTTGGCAGGAATTCCATTGAACGATTCGGATGTTTATGTTTGGCTTGGAAGTAAATTCAGATCTAAATTAAAGTCGTCATTTTGCAACACGTCGATAGTGACATGCCTTGGCCAATATGATAATTGGGATGACACACTGCAAATAGGGGAGAACCACAGGAGCTGGAAAT
>NW_009701923.1:1184-1449 GCF_000703405.1 Apaloderma vittatum
GTAAAAGGGGGGATGTGTAGAGGAATTTCTCATGGACATGGGTCATGGAGTGCCTTTGGAAGGATTGGACAATCCAGCCTTGGAGGTAGAAAGCATGTAAGATAAGCTTGCAGGCCTGTGAACTAGAAGTCTCTTTTAAAGCACAAAACACGGGACCAGTGCGGCTGAGCAGGAGGAGTTGGCAGAAAGAAAGACGATGTGCAGGCCGCAAGAGGGTGGAGACCGGATCTGCGAGCGTAATGGACTTGTCCTAAAGCAATTGCCT
>NW_009701924.1:0-9960 GCF_000703405.1 Apaloderma vittatum
AGGGAAGGAAAGGGAAGGAAAGGGAAGGAAAAACAAAAGGAAAGGGCAGGTATGAGGCACCAGGCAGATGACACTGAATTCTTGATCTATTAGTCAATTGGAACCAGGCTTTGGACAGAGGAGAGCAGGTGTCACACCTCTGGAAATAACTAGGTTTCACCATCTAACTCCAGAAAATACCATCCAGAAACAGAAAAGATTCAGTGAAAGCATCTCAGAGGAGCTCTGGACATGCAATTTGAAGTAAGTATTTAATTTACCTACATGACCTGGCTTCAAAGCCTTTTGCAAGGCATGAGTGAAATGAAGTTCAGTGGTGTCTCCTCCTTGTTTCCAGTTGTCTCACCGTAAGTGAATGAGGCTTAACTCAGTGCTGGAAATATTTTTGAGGGCTAGAAAAAGATGCTATATACAAAAAGGTAAGCAGATCAGGACTTCTGGGCACAGATCCGGAACTGTCAGGGCAAGATGTATGAGGCAACCAAGGCCAAGAACCATGCCTAGATGTGAACAGGTCAGAGGCGGGTGCTAGTCTGTGATAGCACATTAACTTTTCTTGCTCGAGTAGAGAGTGTAGAGATATGGCAGGGAATCCTAGTGTTAAGGCAATACAGATAGGACCTATTCTGCATGCAGGAAGGTCCCTGAAGGTTGTATACCTGTGTGTAGCTTGGGAAGCCTTCAGCAGACAACACTGAAAAGAAGTTAACTAGGACCATCATTTCCACATGCCAGTTGCCATTCCTTTGGCTATCCCCAGGACACTGTTCACTCACAAAAAAACTAACATGTATGAAATAACTAAATGTCCCTTGACAAAAGCCCTCCTTACCTCCTGCAATTCTCACCCAGATAGGGAGAGAGGACACATATGATCAAGCAAGACAATACAAATGCTCCACATTTTCGCTATGCTTATCGATGCTAGAGTAACTTTGAGGAGCCTTGCTTCCTGCTAAGCAACTTCCCTTTCTGTGCCCTTTGGTGAGATGTGGTGGAACATGATAGGCATCTGGTATTATGTCTTGGACAGAAGCAGAGAAAAGAGAAGTGAGGAATACTTAATACAATGCAGAGGTTCAGTGCAGTGACAATAGTCTCTATTATTCTTGACATGACCCTAAATCAAGCATGGGTCTGTTTGTAGGATGCCTCTTTTTATTGAAAAGTATGTCTGACCCAAATTTTATTACAGATGTCAAATACAGTATGGACAAGTATAGCATGAGTCTAAAAGAAATTCTCCTTTTTTTTTTTTTTTTTTGGAAAAAAAAAGCAATAGTAAGAATGTCACTCTTCTCTTATTTATTTTCAGGTCAATCATGAGAAAGAGGAAAGAGACAGACTCTTTCTGAAAGGCAAGAATCATCCTGAGCCATCACCTTATATTGGAAGAAAGCTTTTCCCTCCCAACAGTTATCATCCTTTGTCAGCATCACAGAAATGTCTAGGACACTGTAGACAAAAGCAGGAGCTGTCACTGCTACGAACTGTACACAAACACAGATTCATCTGAAAGGAAAAATTCTACTCTGGAGAACTCTAAATGTCTGCTAATCAGAGGGTAGCAGTGGGGGAAGGTCAATTAGCTCCATTTTGTAGGTAGGTTAGCCAGGCAAAGGTGAGTTTCCTATCTTCTGTCACACAGGCAAGTATTGAATCTAGATTTCTAAAATCCTGGTTCAGAGTGAGCCTCCACACCCATGCTTTTTTCTCTCTACATTTTCTCAGAGCCTTGCTCCCCCTCTTGGAGGAAGATGAAGGACACCAGTGTTGAGATAGACAACTGAGGAGCTGACAACACCTTAATGAAATCTGAGGCCATCTACAGTAAATGCCCAGTCTGTATACCTAGTGTCCTCGCATTATAGCATGTCAAAACCCTATACATTCTTAAAATCAACTAGGACTAGTATTATGCCTTGATGATCCCCACTCAAAAAAACATCCTTAGTATTTCAGGAAAATTATTTAATAATTTCCATAAAAATAAAGAAGAGGAAAAAATAAAGGAAGTACACACGCAAACATCTTTAAATAACCAAGAACCAGGTGAGCAGGAAACTTAATTGGAGTGAGCAGAAGAAAGCCACTGTCTGTTCACTTCTTGGTTTGAATTAGGTAAGTCGGGGATTTATACCAGGGAAGCTCAATATGTCAAGCAAATGTCATGCCTGCCTGTTTGAGATGATTTCTGCTTTTCTGGCCCTTTCATTTGAACAAGAATTTTCTAACAGATCCAAAACACTCAGTCTCAAATAAATGCATGACCAAACCCACCATGATGCCTCAAATGGAAAGGTCTTAAATTGACATTTTCTAGAGAAAATACTTTCATTAAAAAAATAATCTAACATAAGGCCCTCTCAAGAGTCCTATGCTTTATCAAGCACAGTTTTCAGGCTAGGACAAAAGTAAAAGAAGAAAAAAAAAAACAAAAGTAAAAAGAGGAGGAGCCAGATCATTAGATGAGAGACGAGTAGACCTCTGAGTCAAGACAGCAAAGCTGATTTCCCCTAGATGTGCAGAATCAGTACCTAAGCACAGGTTTTGGAAAGCATAAACATTGCATATTAGTGTTATCATTGCAAGCGTGAGGGAAACAGACTCAATTGCACTTAGACTTCTTAAGGAGAAGTAAGGGATAAGAGTTTTAGTCGCTTCAGTCAAAGGAGAAGTGATAGAAACTGTTCATTCTGGAAATATGCTGTTCCTCACAGGTTGAAAAGTAATTTTAGGATGGACAAACTGGCATATATGGTAGCACACACTCCAGGTTCAAAAGATTGAATTCAGGTTACAGCAACTGGATGATTTTAATTTGCATGATACATACATTCTGGACTTACTGATTTAGGATTTCTGTATATCACTGACCTGACCTCTGCTTCAGAAGATAAACCTAGTCACAACTTTTTCATGGAACGAGATGAAAACTGAAGCACAGCACAGATAAAAATAGTTGTACATTGATGTGTTCTGCAACTGGGTGGTTGTGCAGTCACTATATGCTGAATGAAGTTAGCTGTGAATTGTTACTTTAATTGTAATTTTCTTGAAGGAAATGCTCTATCAGTAAAATATTTCTGGGGAGAAAATACTTCAACTGCCTTGCCCGGGTACCTGGGGAGCTGTTTCATGCATGTGTATACGTATGTATGCATGTGTGCACGTATGTATGCATGTGTGCACAGGCTAACAGAAAGTGAATGACAGAAAACAAATATTTATAGGGGGAAAAAAAATAATTCTCTGAGGAAATAAATGCTTCCATTTTTAAACTATTTTTCCTAAATAATACTGTTCCACCTTGTACAGATCTGATTTTATCCCAGTTGATTTAAGTGCTGTGAAGTAAGAAGAAAAAGGGTCATTCAGTTTGATTATAAGGGCATTAGGTTAGATTTCAAAAAGCCACAGGGTAGCATATCATCTTAGTGTAAGTTCAAGGTTAGAGCTGGTATTAAAAGGCAAAGCAAGTGAAATCAAGAGGGTTGCTGTTAAACTTGGCTCTCATAATATCGTCAGCTTCTGTTCAGAAGTCTCTTGGCCTCTGGACAAGATACTGCAATCCAATAACAGCTAGCAGAGACTTTCTAGGACTCTCAAGGATGTTTTGCGAGATATAAATGGAGAGACCTCCAGTGGCTCTGCTCTGCATCATCAAGCCATCATGGATAGGTGCAGGACTTCAAGCAACATCTCAGGAGCAGTCTTGGCTGACTGGATGGGCTATGAATAACCATAATAACAATGATTATAAAGAGCGTTTGCACATCAGTGTGAAAGAATGAGGAGCAAAGAGGATAAATATGACTCTTAATCTTCAGCTATCTGCATGGGAAAGTATGATTAATAACTACAGAGGCTTAACATAACCTCCTCAGATAACGAGTGAGGTGGCCTTCTCTGAGCCCTGATTATCCTCTTCTAATGGGCTTCATTTATTGTGTAAACTAATAACCAAGGCCTAAGCACTGCACACTCCAGGGTCTGCAGGAAAAACACTGGGCCCAAATGTGATTAAGTTGGTGAAGATTGCCCAGCAGCGCAGTGTGTTTCTTTAGCAGAGTGGAGGGGGGGCCAGGAGGAGGGAAGGAGAAGCAATGTATCCTGCAAAGAAATGAAGCAGAAAGTAGCAGTGATCTGCCTTTTAGCACTGATCTGCTGGTATAAATCCCTTGCCTTTCAACTGGGATTGCTCTGAGTTTTCAGCTGGAATTGGTGGAAAGCCAGAATACAGCCCCAAGGTGCTAATACCAAGAAAGAGAGGCATTGGTAATGAGAGGATCTGATTGCAATGCTATCCAGCAATGCCAGATCTGGAGAGTAACTCAAGTTGTCAGTCAGAGTTTCCGTGCTGGAGAGCAAAGAGGCGCTCAAAGAAAGCTGGATTCCCTAAAGTGAATGAGTTCAACAACACAACCCTGGCCCAGGAAAAAAAAAATGAAATGACCTTCCAGCTCCCCTGGCTGTGTCACTAAAGTGCAAGTACAGCTGAAGGAAGGCAGCTTTACAGGGCATCTCTAAGAAGAGGATAAGATTCTCATTTGAGCTGCACTGATGTAAAGAAGCTTAAATTCTGCAAGAGTCCATGGAGTTACTCTGAATTTACACTCAGCAGACAAGAGTATAAAATGAGAGGCCCCTCCTCACTGGGAAGCGTATTTCTTAGCTGCACAATGAACATCATATTAGATTATCCAAACCAAAATAATTGTAAATACCCAATTTATCTGGATCCATTTGTGCTTTCTGCGTAATTGTTGCACTTCACTCAACAAGGACAATGAAATTAGTTTGGACAGGCTCACTTTAGAGGCATTACCACTGTTGTATGGCAGCTTGGGTTCAGAGTGGTGATGGAAAAGGTTTAAAGCTTAATAGAATAAAAATAAAAGAGAAACACATAGCAATACAGATAAATTTGGGACTTCCACTGGCATGTAAGACAGCATCTTAGAAGGGTGTCACGTCTGTATTTTGTTCTTTCTAGTGTATCCACATTTGTAGAGCCTGTGCTATGGTTTCCAAAAACCATGCAGAGCCTACAAATGAACACATTTTCTTAGGAATCCCCCAGCAGCAGTCTTGTTTCTCAGATGTGAGAAACACATCATGCACAGCTTCCCTAGGAGTGCCTTACCCTTTCCCCTCTTGGGTTAAAATGTGTGTAACATCAAGCAATGTGAAGGTACAGTGATAGAAAAATAAAGAAGCTGGGAGCAGCAGGCTGGTACCACCAAAACAGCTAGCCTTCAAGGCTGAGTCTACCGCACATGCCCTCCTCCTTTCCCCTGTGCAGGATAAGCACAGGCACAAAAATCAACCTCTTATCACTCCTCTGTTGCTCTAAGGAAGATCAGGCAAGAGAACACAGCATCAATAACCTTCTCCTGGCTTCCTTTTTTCTCCTGGGCAACATGAACATACACTGAAAACTCACATACAATAATCCTTATAATTTCAAGAAACATCAGATTTACAAGCAGACAACTCTGCTATTTAGATCCATGCATCACCACAAAATGTGAGAAATATCAGTAATCGAAGTCTCTACGTTTGTCTGGAAAAAAATGAGTGATCTCCTAGGAAGAAGGAGTTGGGAAGCACTGTGTACCTTCTCAGCAGCTGTAGTATCAACTTATTGCAGCAGGTAAGTATTATGTGAATATGGAGTAATGTTTCCAGCAAATATACAAAGGAAATAAGAGGTGGCAAGGACAGACTTGTGAAGTAAGATCAGACAGAGGAGAAAAGAAGGAGAAAATGCTGTTCAGTCAGACATGAGGCACTAGCACGACTTTATTGAGAAAGGACATCACAAAGTAATGCAAAAGACAGAAACAATGTCTAGATATTTACCAAGGTAGATCTTGACAGTAAGTCAGCCATAAATAAAAAGACTCAGAAAATCTGATTCCAGTTCTACCACCCTGGAAACAAAATGCTATTCCATTGATCAAAACTATGAACGAAATCAGAAACTCATGCCAGCATGTCTCATAAAGTTACATATTTACCAGGCAAAGTCACTACAGTAGCATAGAAATGACTGAGCCTTTCACAGAACAAGAGAAAAATTAATTCACTCCATCTATTTGAAGGAGCAACCTCAGCTTGGAATGGATTAGTTATAGCTGGACAAGACTTGCTGTGCCAAAACCTGCCTACAAAGCCAGTGATCAGAAAACTCATTTTTTGCAGCATGCCAAAGAAAATATGCACTAGAAAGCGGCAGAGGCTTTGAGGAATGTAGTCTACCATACCTAAGAGAAAGGAAGGGAGCATTTCATTCTAGCACAATAGGATCCATTTGGTGCTGAAAATTTATACCTATCAAGCCCGAAATACGGTACAGGACTCAAAGAAATTCGAAGGAATGTGTTCTTAAAAGGAATAATATTTTTTAAAGATTACTTTTTTTTTTACTTCTTTTTTTTTATTAAAGGGGTGACATTGTGGGAAGTGGGAGAGGAAAAAGTATGGGACACAAGATATAAGAAGTTCCCATGAAAGAGAAAAATGTGAAATGCACATTTCTTCTTTGAAAAATAGGTTAGGCTTAATTTTGTCCTTGTACTTACAGAAACTAATCAGAGAGATTTGACATTGCTGGGAACCTGCCAAGTGCAGCAACTCGTACATGCAGTGCCACTGTAAGTCTCTCACTGCAGCTACTCCACAGAGCAAAGTCACTACAGATACCTGCTTGCCTGAACTGGTAGGGCAATCTCATGGTCAGTCATTCCCCACCACTTTCTCCCTGCCAAAGTAAGTGTGCAGCAAAAGTGAAGCACTGAAGTTAAATGAGTTACACCGTGTTAAGTCCTATCAAAAGTTATTTATAAATGGAGAAGTGAGACAGTTTTTGCCACTCCCTAAAGCGTTCCAGCTCAGCTAGTTCTTTAAAACATGTTCTTAACTTCAAGCACAGTTTTAAGCTTAATGCACAAATCATGCTCTTACACTGTTTAATATAGGATGCACAGGTTTTTTTTTTAAAGATGTGCAGCCAGCAGCTGGATTTCACATGGCAAGGCTTGCAGGTTGTCTACATTGCAACTGCAACTCTATTTCCAAACATGCTTAGATGTTCCTAAACTACATAGCATAAGCAGCAGTAACAGAAAGAATGTTTCGAGCAATATTCAAGTCCTTATTCTATAACCACCCCCCAGGAACTACAGTTACGGAATGTAGTTTTTCGAGAGCATTCAAGTGTGTGGTTTCATGTTTTCATTGCTACTATTCATACTACTCGAATTAAACTAGAACAAGACACACCTCTATGGGTTTCAACAATATTTTGGGTGGCAGACGCACATACCTGATCCATGACTCTTGTGTGTGGTCTTTGACCTTTGTACTCTAAGAAAAAAAATACTTTTGCCTGACTGAGTATGTGAAGGATTTAAAGATAAGTATACACAAGACAGACAGCTTACACCAATGTAGGCTATGAGTAGTACAACTGCCACTAGCAAACCAATGGTATAGGTAGGCATATTGCCACATATGGAAGTCCAAATCACCTAATTACACAATATCTGCATCTAAGTGCTTTATTGAACACTTACAGCAGCTTTGTATTATAGGTCACAATCAGCACATGCTTCTCTATTATTCCATAGTGCAAATATGGGAAGTGGGTACTTATGGAAAAGGTACTCCTGGAATAATATCACACAGTAACAACTCCTGGAATAATATCACACAGTATCATCCCTATGACCAAAGAGGTGAAAAGTAAACTGACTGTTAAGGGGTGCCCTGTTCCTCTCTTCCTCTGTTTTTCTTTGACCAAAAGGAAAAGTCAATGTTTTCTGCCTGCAAGCTATTCCTGCATATACCCCATCATCACTTGACTACTCAGTTTGATGCAACTGGAAACATCAGTGTCTGGGGTTTCTTAGCACCTAATGGCTAACACTGTTGAAACCAACCATGTTTAAGACCTCTAAGTGTGGAGCTGGGACCTCTCTCTACTAAAAAGCCCGTGGGAGGTACTGAGTGTCCCAGCAGGTGTCAGGGAGGCTCAGCGTTTTGTGAGATCAGATATTCCGATGCAAAAATTCTTGGTAGAAATGTGTTTCCTCATTTAGAGCTATGGTACTGTTCTGGATGACATCATTTCAGCAGTGACAAATATAGCTGAGTCTGCTCTTTCCTACGCCATATAAATCCCTTGACCTCAATCAGATCACTGCTGATTTACACGTGTGTAAATGGAGTCAGAATCAAACCCATGGCATTCACAAATGTAGGCCAGAGTAAGCATTACTCACAGACAAGAGACAACCCTTCAGAGGAAAGAAAAAAAGATCATTTTCATGCAAATATCCTTAATAATAAGGAACAAGAGATAGAAATAAGAGTATGAATGAAATGCAATCAAGAACTGCTCTGAGATGAGATTTGCTTCTAACTTTATGATGCTGCATCAGCTGCTATTAAAGTAGCTTAAGCCCAAAATTTGACCTACCTGAAACTTGTTATATATAATTTTTCATCAGGGATCTGTGAGCTAACTCAATCCCTGGGCTTGGCTTTGAAGGTAGCTGAAGCTGCTCAGCTACTTGCAGGATCTGAGAAGATTTGGTTGCTGTGTTCTACGAAAATGGAAACTTTTTTTTTTCCTGAGATCCAGGTTTGCCCTCAAATCGTTACACATTATCTATTTATTTATGCATAAACAGTGGCATTATGGTTTGGAGAATAGGGGCCCTTTGATGGGAGGTAAGCTTGACTAGCCTATGGGAGTTTACTGCTATGCATATAAATGAAGACATACATACAAATACAGAGAACAGACAAGTGAAAATATACAGCATCTCTTTAAAATGAAATACTTTGATTGCTCCAATCACAAGGCGTTGTAAAACTACCCTGAAGAATTAACAGCCTCAGTACATGCTAACTACATCCATCATAAATTCGTCTTTAGTTTCTGTTATCATATCACTGTCTCTTGGGACCCCTAGTCCTGTCATCATTTGCCCTTTATAATTTATTCAGCTTGTACTTGCCTGAATCCTTTCTACTTATCATTCATCTTTACAGTTGTACATAAAATTAGATTGATCCTCCTACGGCAGACACGTCAGAGAAAAAAGTTGTCGTTGAATAACACATAAAACAAATGAAGGTCCAGCAAAATCTTTTGTTAAATAACTTGGAAATCGTCCTTTGAGACCCAAAAGGTGTCAAATCAGAAAGAGAAGACAATGCTACCTTTACAATTATTTTTTTTTGCACACCATTTTTTGCTTGCCACCAAATCTCAAACACGACCGAGAAGCCCTGTTCCCATTTTGCATAAAGAGCCGAGCTTGGTTAGCCACCACAAATGTGGTGAATACACCACTCAGCTGAGATAACAGCATGCGTCCAGCACACTGGTTCTGTCAGAATGCTGGCACTGTGTCCCTTTCCTCCAAAGCTCTTTGGACTGGGTGGCACAGAGTGAGAGAGAGGGAGAGAGAGAGTTTACTTTGTATTCTAGAGGCTTCTGTATGGGGATACAGAAGCCAATCTTTAACTAGTGAAATGGAACTTTAATGTTTACCAAGCAGATAGGACCCAGGTGTTTCATCTCATCTGGTGAACAGAACAGCACTGTCAAACTACAGGGGTTTTTAGCAAATGGAAAGTGTATACAAGTTTCCTTTCCCTCTCTTGTCCCCCTCCTTTTCCCAAAGCATAATCCAAAAGTTCTTTTACTGTTTGGTCAGTCAGAAGGAAGAAACAAGGGGTAAAATAAATCTTTTTAACTGTGACACTGACACTCAAACACTAAAGCACTGGAGAATTTCTATGGGACTGGTTTTTGCAAGTCTCTTACCTCAAAACTGTTTTTATTCCTTTTCATCTTCATTTTTAACTTCAGAAAAACAGACATGTTTCTCCCAAGAGAACAATTAAATGTGTTTTCTCTCAAAATCTAAAGGGCATGGTGAG